>NW_013952715.1:146385-147575 GCF_001266775.1 Austrofundulus limnaeus | reverse complement strand
CAGTAAAATAAAATAAATGAATAAATAAAATAGTATAAGCAAGAATTTACTGAATCAATACGTCATGACACAGGGATCACAATGAGATAAATCACAATATTTTGCGATACTTTACAATGTATTTTGTGATATACAGTACATATTACGGGTGCAACAATTCATGTATCTGTATCGAATTACTGTATTCACAGTACTCTACGTTCAAAACACCTATGTATGGATCAATACACACTGTATGGATCAATACACACTATGCATGGATCAATACACACTATGTATGTAAAAATACACACTATGCATGGATCAATACACACTATGTATGGATCTATACACACTATGTATGGAACAACACACACCATGTATGGAACAACACACACTATGTATGAACAATACACACTATGTATGGATCTATACACACTATGTATGGAACAACACACACTATGTATGGAACAATACACATTATGCATGGAACAATGCAGATTTTTAAAATGTATTTTAGTAGCTTGTCTTCTGAAGATATGTTTCTCTGTGTTGAAGGATCAGTAGATCTGTGTTCAGCTACTCCACCTAGGCTGCATTGTCAGGACAGATCAACTGAGAAACTTCTACTATTGTGATATACTGACGTTTTTTTCTAAAAAAATTTTTTAAGAAGCGCAGTGTTTCATACGTCTTTAATATGTTTTATATTTCTTATTTTATCCATGTTTTCAATAGTTAGGCAAAATGTGCTGTTAAATAGTTTGATAATATATTTGTGGCAGTTTTTAGATTTATAGTTTTAATTTATTATGGAAATATGTTCACCCAGCACACTAACACAGCCCAATGAAGCTGAATACAGACTGTGTTTCTGTCATGGGGCCACTTAAGCGGGGAGCCCGAGGATGGTCTGTGTACATTTTGGTCATTCAATTTTTGTTTTAAAATCAGGTATTGAAAACGAAAAACAAATGGTTCCTCTTTTTTCTCCGCAGTCGAGATAAAGAGCGTACGTACAGGACACTTGAATTCGACTGAAAACATGGCACATCCGGTCTAATAGTCTACCTCTGATTTAAAGGCAGCTGGTCCCGCCAGGTCTAACCCGCACAGATTCAGCTATCAGTGCTTAGTGCTAGGGCTGCCACAAACGATTATTTTAATAATGGATTAATCACCGATTATTTATTCGATTAGTCGACTAATCG
>NW_013952715.1:141005-144429 GCF_001266775.1 Austrofundulus limnaeus | reverse complement strand
TGTACAAGCTGTTTAGATTGTCAAAAAGCCTGTGTTTTTAGGGTTATTAACAAAGTTCGTGTACTCAGACCAGTAATATTTGGGGTCACAAGTTTTTACCATGGATATTTTGTGGGTCAGAAGATAAAAAGTTTGGGAACCACTGATTTAAACTGTGCATGGTTCTTATTACAATGATGGAAACAAAAAGATTTACGGTGCAGAGAAGCAAAAAGCTCAGAAACGAGTCACAAAGATGATGTATATCAAAAGTGTCCACACACAAACTGCAACAATTTACTAAGAGATGTTTCCCAGGCATTCAGAAGGCACTCAAGTACAAGAAGAAGAGCTCAGATTAAAGATTAGGACATTTATACATCTGAAGACTCTGGTATTCAGAGCAGCATGTTTGCAGAGTCGTACAAAGCTCTAAAAATTCTATTTCTGAGCAGGAAACCGAGGTTTTCTGTTCAGAAATGTTTATTAAGGTGAGTTCAGTTCATTTGTTTCTCACCCAGCACCCCCCAAGCATCCAAGACTTTTCTGTTCAGCACTCAGTAAATAAAAAATGAATACTTAGTTTACATAAACACATTAGGGTGTAATGTTCAGCAGGAAGCATCAATATGTTCCTGTTGTGAGCTCTTCTTGCTTCAATTAGCTGAGAGAAAGTCCCTCCTCACTCATCAGTCAGCATATTTGATTAGTTCTCCAACCTGCATCCTTCTTCCTGTGAGACGAATCAATATTGGAATCTAACTGTGGAATTTACTGACTAAAGAGAGAAGGGTTCCTTTTTTCTAATTATCTGTGTGATATAGTAGCTAAAACTAATTCACAACATTGACCCCGAATGTTAGCATCAACTGTCTGTTAGTAAAATATTTCATGAACCACTCAGTGTTTTTATTACATTTTAAAGAAGTAATTACAGGATGTACATTTACAACTCATTAACCTTTTCAGTATTGACCAATTCAAGATGGCTGCCACAGCTTAGCCAAAACATATCAGTCAGTTTTATAGAAACTGAGATAAAATTTGGTGGTAGTAACTGAAAGTCATTAACAAAATGTAATTGTGTGAATGCTTCATAGCATTCACACTACTGAGATCATTTTTTCTTCCGGACGTTTTTCGGCATCTAACTCGTTCCACAATTTTTCCGCTATTTCAACAATTCATGTATCAAAACATTCAGCTCATTCATATGAGGGGTGCTATGACTTTTGGTGTTTCAGCTATTTATACTTTTTTAGCTATTTCACTTTTTTAGCCACTTTTTTGCCATTGAAAATTAATGGAGCTGTTTTCAGCATCCTTAAATTTTTTTTACATGTTTCTAAACCTTTACAGCACCTTACACATTTTGTTCTGGTTATTTGATTTGATTTATTTATTTAACAGGAAAAGATTATTAAAAATCAAGCCTGACTCAGCATAATTGCTGTTTTACAGCAGGTTCCTGTTCTGCAGCACATAAAACACTCAGAATTACAGCATCACAATCACATCATTATACACCATAGACACAAAGACAAACAAGCATACCAAATTTCAGGAAGGCAGCATTTGCAAAATAAGACGTCTAAATATGAGCACAACAAAAAAGTGTCCAGCAGATGGCAGACAAGATTCTTCTTAAAGGGCTGTAGTTTTGAAATGGACTTTATGTTTTGAGGAATGTCATTCCATGCTTTAGTATAAACATAGAAGAAAGACCTCTGGCCATAACAGTTTTTAAAAGTTGGTAACATCAGTTGTCCTTTTGTAACAGATCTAGTTGAATGACCACTTCCAGAATTTGATTTGGGCAGCAATGCACAGAGAGTTCCATAATTGGCACCTTGGAAGATCTGAAAATATAAATTAATACCACTATACAAAACATAATTCTGAAAAGTCAAGGCATCAGACAATGAAAGAACTGTAGAGTGATGAGTCCAACCAGGAACTTTTTTATGAATTTTGTAGGCCCTGTTGTAGAGCCTAACTATGGGTTCTAAGATTTCATTTGTTGTAAGAGACCAAACAGGTAAACAGTACGACATGGTTGAGAGTATAATGGCATGAAGATAGATATTTGAAACAGAAGATGTCAGACTGGATCTAATTTTTGAATAAACGTATAATTTCTGTTTCAGCTTAGTGGTTAAGACTTGTACATGATCACGATAAGTCAAATGAGAATCCAAAGTAATTCCAAGATATTTGTAGGTAGTGACAATATCAAGGGATTTGTTTTAAAAAGTGAGTTGATTTGTTATATTGAAATGTCTCTGTGGTTGTGCTTTTTTCCACGTTCTTGTGCTAATTTTAGCTGCTTTTTTGCTCATTTTAGCTTTTTTCTGCTATTTCAGCTACAATTCTGCTTCTTTCTGCTATTCTGATTTTTCTACTTTTTGTGCTTTTTTCTGCTACTTTGTTATTTATGCTTCTTACAGATGTTTTCTGCTAATGTTTAGCTGCTATTAGCTAAGGTTAGGTTTTCTAAGCTAAATACAAATTTTTTGTAGCTATTACAACTTTTTCAGCTAAGGTTAGCAAACTTGTGCTCCTTGTGCTAATTAAATAATTTCCAGCTACTTTTGAGTTGTTTTACTGAAAATTTTAGCTGTTTTCGTTATTTTACTACAAATTGTAATTTTTATGTAATTTTCCACTTTTTTCTGTTTTAGTTATTTTTTAACTATAACTATTTCAACTGGGTGCTAATTTCAAATTGTGGCTGCTACCTTTACCTTATTTTATGCTCATTTTAGCTACATTATGCTACTTTAGCTATTCTTCTGCTTTTTTCTGTTTTTAATACTGTTTTACTGCTACCTAGTGCTATTTATGCTTCTTACAGATGTTTTCAGCTAAATTCAGCTATTTTAGCTCTTAGCTTTTAGCTAGATTCTGTTTTCAACTAGATTTGTGCTCCTTTTTACTGTTTTTGTACAGTTAGGCTTTTTTGCTTCTTTCAGTTTTTCAAAGTGAGCTCACATGAACACTTCCTATTAAATATTTTCAGCTCAGTTTCAGCCGTTTTCAGCTTAAAATTTCAGCATGAAGCATTCACACTAGCATTTTCGCAGGAAATGAAATTTCTCTAGTTAAAACTCCCAGAGCTGAAACTCTGCCCCTTTTCATGATAATCTTAATTTAAAACAGTGGGATTAAAGTTGGCAGGTGATGTGCATTCCTTCACATTTATGATGTCAAAGTGAAGTTTTTATTAGTGCTAGTTAATAAAACAGTACAGTTCAGAGAGTTCAACCCTCAACAGTAAAAAAAAACATAAAGGTTAATGGATTTACCTGCTTTTGACAGTTATTCTTCATTATAGAGCAGTTACAGCGTGAAGCAATATAACATGGGGTTTCAGTGAGTATTCACTGTGGGGTGTGTGTGTGTGTGTGTGTGTGTGTGTGTGTGTGTGTGTGTGTGTGTGTGTGTG
>NW_013952715.1:121066-140800 GCF_001266775.1 Austrofundulus limnaeus | reverse complement strand
GTGTGTGTGTGTGTGTGTGTGTGTGTGTGTGTGTGTGTGTGTGTGTCCTTGCATCAGTTGCAGACGATATTCTGCACATGTTCAGTGTGTGTCTACACGTTCACAGCTGATTTGTTGGAGGGAGCATGAGGTCATCAAACATTGATGCTGGCTGTGAGGAAACAAACCACATCGTATTTCTGTCTTCTTATCCTCCTGAATCTCTCCATCTCTGAGTCTCTCCATCTCCTCTGCCTGTGGAAATGAAGTCAGAGGGACTTCAGGATGAGTAAGTCTCCCAGCTGAGCAGAGCCTCTTTCTGGCTCTGGACTCACACAGTTCAGTCTGAGCAGGAATATGATTTACTGCAATGTTAAGCTGTACTTGTCATGTTTACTTTCCTTAGTAAAGAAAAAAAAATGGGGGGGGGGGGGTCTTCTAGTTTAGGAGCAGTGATTGTAGTCATTCCTTTTACAGTAGCTCAGGATTCCCTTGGTTTGAACAATATTATAGATATAAATTCTAACATACATGACTTTGAACACATCATGATTTTGGTTCTATGCTGATGATGGGAAATATGAATACATAAGCAGGACTTAAAGGTAAATACCTAAATACAGTTGCTTGTTCACCACTCAGCCAGTGAGCTCTTGATGACTCTTGGAACTCAGCCATCCTTAGACCAAAGAGGATGCCACCTCTTATTGGCCCACCACCTGTGGTGAGTAAATGGTAAATTGACTGTACTTGTATAGCCCTTTCTACCCAACCAGGACACTCAAAGCACTTCACACTACAATCTGCGTCCTCATTTACACATTCACACAGCACTCTATTAGGTATCTACAAAGCTAACATGTACGATCAACGATGGAGACTAATCAGTGCCAATCACATTCATACACTGATGGGACACACATCAGAGGCATTATGAGGTGAAGTATCTCGCGCAAGGACACAACAACTGAGGCAGCTGGACAGGGAATTGAACCGGTAACCTTCCAGTTCCAGGACGACTCCCCTAACCACTCTGCCACAGCCACCCCCAAGTGAGTGAAGTGAAGGGCAGGTATATTATGAGCTGGTTGGCTGGAAAGGCTCAGGGCAGGCTTAGGCATGTCACATGGCTATCTCAGGTTTGGGAAGTAAAACATCCCTCCATGGTAAGGTATATATAACTGGGCTCACCTTCTCACAGGGTTTTGAACTCCCTTTCCAGCAGGAATAATCACAACCCCTAGGCCCCTGTACCAAACAGCAGTTCAGGTTAGCCAACTATGGATTCTTGAGGCAGCATCACAGAGTGAAAGTCACCTGGGCATTGCACCAATCTCTTGTTTGACTTCAATTTCCAAGTGGTCAATGATGGAGTTAAGGTAGTATACTACTGGACTGTGACTGTTGGACACTAGATGGTGACTAAAAACTGTGCAGGTTGTCCAAACCGAAGCATATGACTGGTACTGACAGTTTGGAAGCTAAACTCTGAGTGTGACAAATTCTGGAAAGCCACAAAATATAGACAAGGAAAGTCACACAGCCTCAAAGAAGCTCTGGCAATCTATCCAGTACCTTAGAAAAGAAAAGCACAGCCCACCCCAGGATGTTCTTAGCTTGGGTGACGAACTGATGCCTCAGACTGTCAAACACTTTAAGGAACACTTAGACACTTTTCCTCAAGATGGTCACCATTCCATGCTCTTATGAGCAGAAAAGAACGAGGAACTCAGTGTCCCTTGCTCAGACATGGATTACTAGGGTCCCACCCAGGAACAAGGCCTGGAGAAGGGCTCATCGGGAAGCACCTGGTGACAGAGTCTCTATCCATGGAGCTTGGTCGAGCTCAGTCTGGATGAAAAACATGGGTTCACCTTCTTGTGGCCCTACACCTGCAATAGTATCTGTACAGGTCAGGTGCAACATACTATGGGTGGCAGCCAAAGGTGAGGACCTTGACCCTAGCCTACTGAAGTTGACTCTTGGGACATGAAACATCACCTCTTTGATGGGGAAGGAACCTGAGCTTGTGTGTGAGGTTGAGATGTACATACAGTAGGGCCCACCTCAATGCAGGGGGTGAGTTCTGGAACCAGTCTCTTTGAGAAGGGCTGGAGCTTATGGCACTCTCAAGGTGCCCATGAGAGGAGCCTTATTAGGAGGAACAGCCTCTCTGATCTAAACCCGAGCAGTGTTCTGTTATTGGACTTATGTGCTAGTCACAGTTTGTCCATCACAAACACCATGTTTCAACATAAGAGTGTCCATCAGTGCACATGGCACCAGGACAATAGGTTTCTGATCAATGAAAGACTTTGTAGTCATTCATCTGATCTTTGACCGTATGTTTTAAACACTCAATTGAAGAAAGGAGAAGAGCTGTCAACAGATCACCACCTGTTGGTGGGTTGGATCATATGGCAGACCTGGTAGACCCAAACAGGAATAAGGTTTGCTGGAAACACCTGGCAGAAAAACCCGTCAGAACAGAAAGATCCTCAACTTTCACCTCGAAGAGAGATCTTTTCAATTCCTTTAAGCGCATTGGGCCTCATGCAAGAACATGTTCGTATTCTTATCCTAAATTTCTCTTGCTTTTGTTCGTATGAAGGGTTCGTACGAACATGCCACGTCAGATTCAACAAACTCTTCTATCTTCAGGAAAAGTGTGTAAATGAATTCCAACTGTTCGTATCCAGCTGCTCGTGCAAGCGAGAGGAGATTAGCATAATTACCACCCCCAAAACACCATATAAGGCTATGTTTCCTGCCTCAGACACAAGTGTCCATTCATGAAAAATGACAGCGAAAACTAAAAAGAAAAACTTTACGAGTTCAGAGATTGAAGTCCGTCTGTCAGAGATCCAGAAAAAAAAATCTGTCATTTTTAGCATGTCAGCTGTGGAATAAAAAGAGCTTCTAAAAGTATAAACAACTGTGTTAAATCATTTTCATTTATTCAGAAGCACCGTATCCCCTGCCACCCCCCGCGCGCTGCGCGGTCGCAGGTGGTCTCAGATGCGGGTTTGAAATAAGCATTTTAAAATGTTTTCAAAATATTTCTGGCACTTTGGAGAAAACCCAGGTCTTGCTAGAGGGATTATGTATCCCCTCTGACCTGGGAACGTCTCGGAGTCCCCCAGGACGAGCTGGAAGGTGTCGCTGGGGAGAGCGGGGTCTGCTGCTGCCCCCAGGACCCGATCCTGGATAAGCAGCAGAAAACGGACGGACGGACAATTTATATTGTTAGTCTAAATTATTACATTTAAAATTATAACTCTAATTCAAGCAGAATAGCCTATTGTCAACATAATTATGGAGTGTGATTTATTTTCAACTTATAATATCTTCAAACTAACGAAATATAAAGTTATTAATGAAGAAAACCTGTCTGGACAACAGCAGACTGACTGCTTGTAAAATATACGACAGGTCTGGACCACTCGTGAATTTTGTTCGTATCTGAAAAAAAATCTTAGAATACGAAAACATTGGTGAATGCCACAAATTCTCCTAAATCACTTGTACGCACAACTTAAGAACAAATCTGTGCGTACGAATTGTTTTTGCATGAGGCCCAATGTTCTCTTTAAATCTCTCTGTTTTAAATTGTTTCATTTTGTGTTTTGCTGTTTTTAGCTTTTATTTATTTTTTCAATTGTTAGCATTTAGCTACTAATCTTGGACTTTTAGTTTTAGCTAGTGCTTAATTTCATGAAGTTAGTGTTTTGAGTTTTTTTTTATCACGTATGTTCTATTCTTTTTTATTAAGATTTTAACCTGACATTAGCTCCTTGTAGCTTTTACTTTTAGCTACCAGTGTGCTAATTTAAGGTTTTAAATTAGCTTTAGTTTTTAGCTAGTGTTCTGCTACTTTTAGCTAGCATGTTTTAATTTTTAACTCACATTTAATAGTCTGACTCTTATTTATCATTTTTCATCCTTTATTTAATGTTGTTCCTCTTCCAGCTGTTATTTAACATTCTCTTATTTTTAGCTCTTAGCCTTTTGCTAACTTTTATATCCTTTTAGTTTTTAGCCAGTGTTTTGCTACTTTTGTCTTTTAGTTATTGCTGCTTTAAGCTTGTGTCCTGTTTGTTTGGGCTTTAAAAACTCAGTTTCAGCTTCTTCACAAATTATGACAGAAACAGTGTTGATTATTCAAACTGATACGTGTTCACAATATTGCAGTTTCTTCAAATATGATAGTTACCCTGATGATAAGTGATGGGTTTCCATCCAGCCTCTTCCTCTAAGCCCCTGCCTCAGAAAGTCCAAGTTGAAGTGAAATGACCACCCTGCCTGTCTGCAGCCAGTACACACCTAACAGCTGCCTGCTTTATTGACAGAACCTGTATGAAGTCTTTAGCCTCCATATTGTCTAATTTAGCCGTTTTACGACACCAGGCCCTGGGAGGTAATCCAATCCCAGGCTCTTCCTGCTCCCTCTGCTCTGACAGGTCTGTGAATGTCTTGATCAAGGCTCTGAAGGCCTTTCCCTCTCGGTGAGATGACAGATGGAGCACGACGAGGCCTTTCCCCATCCCCCCACCCTTTCCATGTAATCCTCTCCTCTCTGACATCCTTCCCTCCACAGCCATGCAGGCTGCTCTCCCTCCTGATAGCTTCTCACTTTTCACCTCTAACTGTTTTGTTGCTTGTTTGTCTCTGTCTCTAGCTGTTGGAGAGATTCTGGTGTGATGGACAGAGGGAAAACATACAGCTCCAACTTCAGATCACGTCAGAACCAAGCTAGCAATAGCTAAAAGTCTGGATTAGCTAAATGACCTAAATGTACTCTGAGCAATGACAACTGACCTAGTAAAGGCAGAGGAAGCTGCAGAAAATGCAGGTAACTCAAATGCAGACATACTTTCCGCATGCTGTGTGTATATATATTATATTTAGAAATAGGTTTCCATTAAAAACTTTTCACCATGTAATAAATAAATCGGACATCTGTGTTTTCATAGCAAAGGGCCAAAGCTCCAATAAGAAACGTGAAAGGGTAACGCCTCAGGGTGCAGCTGATAATATGCCCTGCTTCTCAACATATTAATACTTTCCACAAAGTTCCATCATTAAAACGAGAAAGAGGAGTTGAGCTGACAAGAATTTTCTATAATTGAAATATAGCAAAGCAATAATAACTCTGGTGAGAAAGGGTGCAGCACAAAATGCTGATAATATGCAGAGCCTCTTGTCACGATAATATTTCCCACCAAGTTTCATCACTGTTTTGAAAGCAGTAAGAGGATTTGAGCTGACAAGAAAACTGCTAACGGACATACAGACAACTCGCACTATAACATATCATAATACAACTCTTCAGGTATATAAATCAAGTCATTGAAACAGTGTTTCTGATCTTACTCAGCATTTATCCATCCACTTTCTGTTCAGGTTTAACCCTGTGGAGCAGTGCGAGAGGAGGGGGACAAACGGGACAGATCATAACTATAGGTATACTGTATTTTAGTACTGGACCTAATGTCCCCACCGTCTCTTGTAGGGAAGTGAAGTCAGCAGGAACTCTTTTACAGAAGCTGCCATGTTGTATTTTTAAAACAGATGTGTAATGTGGAGCTTTTAAAGGCCAATTGTATTCAATCTAAAGTCGTACAGTCGATACGTGGTCACATGGTTGTTCATTGTTCATTTTCGCACACATCTTTTGTAGGAAACCCCTCCTGTTGTGGTACGCATCACTGTATGGGCTTTCTTCCATCAGGACCCTACACTGTGGGAAAAAAATAAAACTCAGATATCGGCTGTCCGCCATTACTTGTCCACAAATCTGTCCCAGTTAAATCACCACACAGACAGATTCCTCCGTGATCATCTTTGTTTTTCTCCATTCATAAGTTTTCGGCCATTTGACTATCTTTAAAAATGTCTACTTCAGGGTACAACAGTCAGATTATAGAAGCGAGACGTTGAAGCGAAATGTAGTGGTTGACCACTTTCAGCATAAACAAGCACACCAAAGAACTTCTGACCAATTACAGGGTAATTTGGGTTGTGACAAGAAGGGGTGGAAGACACATAGCTGTGCACAAAGCGGCATAGTTTTCCCTCACATGTGCTCTTTCGGAAATTAAGCAACCATGGTGCAACCACGAGTCGTGGAGCACAACAAATTCAGTGTGTCACAGATGTCCCCCTTATATCAGTTTCAAATCACTATTAACTAATTAACTCAGTTTATTCCTGACACCACCCCACTTCAGGACATTACTGAGCTGTAAAGCTGCCTTACCGCACATAACGACAGTTACAGCTCTGTTACTGCCTTGCTTCACAGTGCAAAAATGCATCAGGGTGGGTTGCTGATGAAGTGTTTTGCATAGGAACTGATGGTGGAACATGATATTTCGCAGCTAAATGTGTTACAAAAATGAAAATATGAATGGTAAAAAGTATTTAAATCAATAAGAGACCATACTTTAAAAAAGATCCTCAATCGCTGGGAAACTTAGGCTACGTCTGCACAGCTAACATATCACATTTATTTTATGATCATCACAAATATGACATTTGTTCAAACTTGATCCATGTCATTTTCATAAAGGTACTATATTAGATACATTTACTGTTTAGCAAAGCAGTAATGAAGCATTTCATTAAGGTTTCATGTTTTTGAATCGATCCTTTCCCTGGGCTGCCACCTTATCGAGTGAAGAGGTTTGAGTGTCCCAATGATGCAAGGAGCTATGTTGTCAGGGACTTCATGCCCCCAGTAGAGTCACCCATGTCAAACAGGTCCTAGGGGAGGGATCAGACAAAGAGCAGCCCAAAGACCCCTTATGATGAGAAACCCAGACGTGGGTGACCGGGGTCCCTCTCTGGAGCCAGACCTGGAGGTGGGGCATGCTGACGAGTGCCTGGTGGCCAGGCTTTCATTCATGGATAGGTATTGGCAGTCCAAGTGGATTGCAGCTCAGGTGAATGCTGAGGAAAAAACTTGGGCATGGGAGGAATTCGGAGAGGCCATGGAAAAAGACTTCTTTACAGCTTCGAGGCTATTCTGGTCCACCATGTGGCATCTCAGTGGGGAAAGGGGTTCACTACAAACACTGTTTATGGTGGGGATGATACGCTGCTGACCTCAACTTAGGGTGTTATGGGTTGGTGGGCAGAGTACTTTGAACACCTCCTCAATCCCACCAGCAAATCTTCCAATGAGGAAGCAGAGTCGGGACCCTGGATTGGAATCTTTGGTGTTGAGGTCACAGAGGTGGTTAAAAAGCTCATCAGTGGATGAGATTTGCCCAAAGTTCCTTAAGGCTCTGGACATTGTGGGGTTGTGTTGTCATTGTGGGACAGCTCCCCTGGATTGGCAGACCAGGGTGGTGGTCCTCTTATTTAAAAAGGGGGATCATAGAGTGTGTTCCAACTATAGGGGGATCACACTTCTGAGCCTCCCTGGCAATGTCTATTCAGGGGTCTTGGAGAGGAGGGTCCATCAGATAGTGGAACCTCATTTTCATCCTGGTCATGGAACACTGGACCAGCTCTAAACCATCAGCAGGATCCTGTAGGGTGCATGGGAATTTGCTCAACTAGTCTACATGTGTTTTGTGGTCTTGAAGAAGGCGTTCGACCGTGTCCCTCGGTAAGTCCTATGGGAGGTACTCTGGGAGTACGAAGTACCAGGCCCATTGATATGGGCTGTTAGATTCCTGTATGACCGGTGTTAGAGTTTGGTCCGCATTGTCGGTAGTAAGTCAAGCTTGTTTCCAGTGACAGTTGGACTCTGCCAAGGTTGCCCTTTTGTCACCAAATCTATTCATAACTTTTATGAACAGAATTTCTTGGAGCAGCCAAGGTGTTGAAGGGATCTGTTCTGATGACTTTAGGATCGCATCTCCGCTTTTTGCAGATGATGTGGTCCTATTGGCTTCATCAGATCATCATCTCCAACTCTCACTAAAGCGGTTCACAGTCGAGTGTGAAGCGGCTGGGATGAGGATCAGTGCCTCCAAATCGGAGACCATGGTCTTGAGCCAGAAAAGGGTAAAGTGCCGCCTCCAGGTAAGGGAAGGGGTCCTGCCCCAAGTGAAGGAGTTTAAGAATCTCAGGGTCTTGTTCACGAATGAAGGAAGAATAAAGCAGGAGATAGATAGGCAGATTGATGCTGCATCTGCAGTGTTGCTGGTGCTGTACTGATCTGTCATGGTGAAGCGAGAGCTGAGCCAAAAAGCAAAGCTCTCAATTTACCAGTCAGTCTACATTCCTACCCTCATCTATGGTCACAAGGTTTGGGTAGTGACCAAAAAAACAAGATACAAGAAGCCGAAATGAGTTTCCTCAGCAGGGTGTCTGGGCTCTCCCTTAGAGAGAAGGTGAGGAGCTCAGTCATCCAGGAAAGACTCAGAATAGAGCCGCTGCTCCTCCACATCAAAAGGAGCCAGTTGAGGTGGCTTGGACATCTGCTTAGGACACCTCCTGGACGCCTCCCTTGTGAGGTGTTTCGGGCATCCCACTAATAGGAGACTCAGAGGAAGACCCAGAACACGCTGGAGAGACTATGTTTCTCAGCTGGCCTGGGAACGCCTTGGGATCCCCCAGAGGAGCTAAGCCAAGTGGCTGGGGAGAGGGAAGTCTGGGTCTCTTTGCTTAGGCTGCTGCCCTTGCAACCCGACCCCAGATAAGTAGAGGAAAATGAACGGGCATGTGGACGGACGGATTGATCCAGATGCTCCTAACACTGAATAAAACTCTGCTTGCCTTCTTTGATTTCTTGTAACATTTTGGACTGGCCATGTGTAACACCATCATTTACTACTATAAACAATGTGTGCAACATGTGACATCATGTCCTCTGCACATCCAGGACTGTCGGCTGTCCTGAAGTCTGAAGGTGTTGCACCTAAAACTTGTGGGCAACCAGAATCTGAGATCTGATCAAACAGAGTGAATTATTAGGATCTGCAGTAAGAACAAAGCCAGAGACAAACAACACCTACACTCTCACCTGCATCACTAGGGTTGTAAAATTCAAATGTCAGTGTTAGGAAAATTCCATGGGAGGTAACAGATATATACATTTCAACAGAAATAAATTTAGAACAAATTGTTGCAGTTTGACCCTGAAGAATATTTTTTTTTAAATAAAGTAGGAGGAAAACAGGTTTTAGCTAAATCTGGACTAAAGCAAGATTTTATTGCTGTGCCATGCACCCTCAAAAATGATAAACTGCCATTTTATGTTCACATGGAAACAGTAATGTGAAAAGTTCTGTTATGATATGCAATTTATTGATTTATACTACAAATTATTAAGTTTTATTTATTTACATGTGTATCTTGGCAATTCTGTGTAATTTACGGACAATTCGTACAACTTGAAATGTAAAGTTATGTTTTTTAACGATATTGAATTTGGTGATGTTGTACCTCCCTTTGAAAAAATGTGTTAATGCATGTTCCAATTGAAGGCACGGTAACTTTGGCAGGGCAAGGTCACTCAAACATACGTCATCTGAAGACTGGACCGCCTCATTTCACAGCCGTTTTTTCTGCAGCCTGCCCGATGTTGACCCCAAATGAACATAGGGTGTGGAATACATCGGCTGCAACCCCTAAATTAATACACAGCTACAGTTTCTTCAGTTGTGTGAATGAAATAAATTTGCCTAAATTTCCCCCAAGTTCCAGTTAATTCCCACAAATTCCCATATGCTCCCATAATTCCCATGGAAAGTTCCCAGTGTGGAATATTTATAAAATTCCCTGCCTTAATTTCTACAGTATATCTTCCTGAAAACGTTCTATGTGAAGTTTCAAGCTGTTTGTGACACTACATATCACCCACCATTATTCATCTGAGGCTGATATTTTTCTGATGGTTTAACATATCATACAGTATTAAACAAGCTGAAACCAGACTGGATATGAAGCAATTAATGACGGTGGACAACATAATAACCAACTGAACTGATTTCAGTCTTTGTGTTTTAAGTGCTGCCACTAGTTTTATTTCAGCAACATTTCTGAATTCCTGCATCAGCAGTAGAACTCGAAACTTTTCACTAATTTATCTCCAAGCCTGAATAAATTGAAACGTCTTCTCCACAAGATGAAAATCAGCTTTTGTGCACGTCGTTACGTGGCTTGCTGACAGTGACAGAATAATTGGTCGTCATCAGATAACTGAGGCTAAATCAACCGTTGCTTCTCTCTCTTTCAACCACTTCCATAAATCTACATAATGATGTAGCGAGCGATTATGAAATATGCTCGCAAAATAAATAAATAAATAAATAAGGAGACAAATGGGGGCTGCTGATCTGGTCCAGCATTAACAAATAGAATCCAGGACAGGCAGATCGATGACCACCAAGATTTGTGTAAGAGTTGTTAAATATTACACTCAGTCCCAAAGAGTCAGACTATTGTCTTTTCTAGATGGTTATTTTATTTATTTTTATTTTTTGCATCTTACTTTCTCTGCATGTTTTGTGCTATTTTAGCCAATAATAAACTCATTCAGGTAGTTGCTATGAGTTTTGCTTTTCTGTAACTTTTATCCTTTTTCTATTGCTCATTTTTAAACCTGCACATTTGCTAATTTTGTCTTCTTGTACTTTTAGCTTTTAGCAATTTAGCTTTTAGGTCCTTTACAACAATAAGTGATTCTCAGAGGACAAACCATCTTACATAACTGTTTCAACAAATAAAATTTAAATGTTTATTTTCACAATAAACTAGAATCTGTTAGAGCTGTTTCAGCCTGAAGTTAACATTTTGAATTTAAATGACCTGTATTTGAACTCTTTAAGGGCCTTATGTTTGAAAAATCTCCACAATTTGGCATCTAAAAAAATTGACTATATATTTATTTTAAGACAAATTTTAAAAAAGCTTTTTTTTTATTAAAAAATATATATTCTAGCTAATCTAATCCCTTCAAAACATCAAGAACCAGTAGCCAAAAATGAGGCCTTGTTTTCTGTCAGACATGAACATGTCACTTGGTGGTCATGGAGGAAGGGGTTAAATTTCCTTTTTTCCCTTTAATTTTAGTTAATTAAATTTTTTTTTTTTACTATATCAAAGATAATGCATGGCCAGAAGGTAATTACTGAAGTCATTTCCAGGAAGAGACAGTTGATTAACATGGACAAGTTTGAATTAATTTTACTTTACTATAGAACTGAATTACAATGACACACTTCAGTCACTTGTGGTTAGACATGGACTACTTCTAAGCTCAAAATTATCTTGTGCCCACGCATTATTATCTCGTGGCCATGATTAGTCGGCTAGTCAACAACTAATCGACTATTAAAATAGTCAACGACTAATTCACTAGTCGATTAGTCTTTTTTTTACTTTGTTTTTCTCTACTGCTTTATCACCTTCCACTGCCACATCTGCCTTTCTGTCCTTGACACACATGCACAGTAGTGGTAACTGGGGTAGGCCATGGACGTCACAAGACATTATGCAGACAGGCTCTGGTATCATGGCTACCTGGCAATGGAGCTCAAAAGTGTGGGATCATTTTAAAGGGACAATATTATGTGTTTCTCAGGCATACATTTAAGTACTATACCATAATAAAGTATCTATGTCAACTTTAGCGGTTATTAAAATGCTGTTTTTATGTTTAAATTGAAAATAAACTTAACTTCCTCATCACTTCCTCTTCTTAACGCCTTGAAATTGGCCTCTGTCTCTTTAAGAACCTCCTTCTGCTTTAGTCCGTTTCGGAGGGGGTTGCACGCACAGGGTTGTCTCGCGTGTGCGCCATGATGCAGTTTACTTGGCATCTGAAAATADATTTCCTCAAAGGTATTTTTAATCTGAAAAGAGCTTRACTGAGTGAGAACTAATGTTGAGAGCTCCGCAGACAGTTAAGTTTCACTTTCAATTTCACCGGAGAGCCTGCAGGAGTCATGGGCGGGGTGTGTGGGGAGGGTGGGAGGAGGTGGGCTTCGCCATGAGGAAGCTCGGCTTAAAGACACGTCCCAGGGGCGTTTCTGGTACCAAAAGGTGTTTCTGGTCCCCACCTGTRYTTTTGCTCCTCAGCATGGCTTCCTAAAAACGCTGCAGGATTTCTCAAACATGCATGAATGAGTCAGAGCAAGGCTTTGGGCATATTTTTTATGAGAGTATAGCATCATAACATGATATAAAACTCAAAAAAGTTGATTTTACATGATATTGCCCCTTTAACATTTGTTCACGTCATGAAATATTTTGCTAACATTACAAACACAAAAAAATTAGCCCTTCTGTGCTTCAATGCAGGCATCAGTTGATTATTTGTGGAGACAGAAAACGGAACAAAATTCTGGTGCCTGTAGTTTGTCTTGAGATAAGCAATACACAATAAAAACAAACCACATGTTAGAGACGAGGATTTGTGGTGTTTACTTTTGTGTGTGATGGCCCAAAAAAGAAAGCAAGTACCGGTACTCCCTAATGCAGAGACAAACTCCAGAGGCCAGCACCAAAGCCTGGATGCTCCTGCTTCTGCTCAGCAGGTTCTCTCTTGTCTGTGTCAGATTCACTAAACTAGAGCAGCTAATTACATTTAGCAGGTGGAAGGACTTTACTCATTTTTACATCAGACCACAGCTGTCTCCTTTGCAGAACCTGAATCTGACCTTTCCCACATGGTAAAAACAAACATCACATGTGACAACATGAGATTTCCACATGCCATATGCAGTGGTGGGCACCAGTCCACTAAAGCGCAAATCCGCTAATTGCGGACCTAAATATTTTGTTTGCGCTTTAGCGGTCTTACTAATTTTTATAATTCATAGGCAGATTTGCGCTTTTAAAAATTAAAATGCAGTACTGCTAATAACTAATTATCTACCAGTCATCATTATCTTGAACAGTGGAAGGTATGGCTGTCAATGAATCACAACACATGTGATCTATCCAACAGCACCCCTCCCAGATAAACACAATTATTAAGAAGGTATACATCTTTGCTGACTGTTGCTTTTGGTCACTGTTCTCATTTCCCACAATGCTTTGTGTCTGCTTACGTAGCAGGAAGGCAATGGTTAGAACTATGTGACCGGGCGAAAACAGTTAACGTTTGTAATCCATACAAAAATTTTGTATGTATTGATTTATTTTACTTTACAATCGGAGCTCCTTTTTTTAAAAAATAGTTTAAACGCTGGAGCTCAATACTTGATGTAATTGGTCAAAGTAATCGGCCAACGGGGTTAGCTGAAGGGATGTAGAAATGATTTAAAAATGTTATGCTGATGAAGACAAACATCTAGTGGTCAACTGGAGCAACAACAAAAGTATGGAAAACTTTAAAATCCATGCTCTTATTTTGAAGTTTGTAGATAGTTTTCCTGTCCTCCGTGCTTTCGTTTCCCGTCACAAATCAAATCCGTCATGTACCCAGAATGCATCGCTTCCGTTTTCCAATAAACAGTTTTAAAATTACTTTATTGATGCTTCTTTAATGAAAAATCTACAATAAACAAAAGAAAAAGACAAAGAAGCAGCCGAACTAGCAATCCTCAACAACTTTTAATTTTTACACCATGAGCCAAAGGTCTGTTTCATGAAATCACATCCCCAGCAATCGGTGGTTGTAGGATTAAGCTGTAAAAGGGTTCATACACAGCTAGTTGGCAGTATTGTGCATATATTATACATGAATTATTGTCAGCTAGTGTGAAATTGATCTTGCACTTTAAAATTAGCTTCTGCTAGTTTTTCTATGGCATAAGCGCATTTGAAGTTGTGGACCTAAATATTTTCATAAGCGCTTTAGAAATTGCGGAGCTAATTTTTGGATTAGCGCTGCCCACCACTGGCCATATGTGAAAACACATGCTTTGCATGTTATCCATATGAATTTGAAAAGTAGGAAATTGACATGTCATGTTTTTACATGTGAATTCTCTTATTTTATATTAAGATGGAACATGTTTAAAACATGTGTTTTTACATGTAACACATGAGATCACACGTGAAGCATGTAGTTTTTCTTAAGTCAATAAAGAGACATTTGGAATTTCCCAACCAAACATCTCCAACCTTTAAGCTGTGATGCTGAAGAAATGTATAGTTATTACAGGTTAGTACTGATGTTAGAAGCACAACACTAGATTCTTAGGGTTTCCTTTTTATAATGTTTGATCTATTATGTCTAGATTAATATAGAATAGTTACATGTCCGAATTATAAACAACACATAATTGAAACGGTATTATAACATTAGATTGAGACTTGTGTATGAATGCCTGTGATTCAGCCGTAGGTCTGTAGGGGGCGAACTCAGGCATTGAAGAATCATGTATAAATTGATGCACTTCCTGGCTTTTGGTCAGTGTGGTTTCCTGTCAGCTCCGCTTGGCAATAAACCCCCTCGGTTCCAGAATTCTGGTGTTGTATGGTTTTATTCCTTCTACGAATCATTTTATTCCTTCTACAAATCAATTGGTGGTTTTCATATTGACTTGACTTCAGTCTGTTGAACACGTAATTTTCTCACAATGCGATTCCAACATGTTTATAAAACCTATGAGCTATCCTTAAAGTCCTCAATTCTGATAGATCTACACTCTTTTCCTCCAAACTGAGGTGATTTAAAAGCTATCTATACCAGGTAAGATAGGTTTATAAGCCCCACACAGGCTTTAAAATGGCTGAAGTGTCCCAAGAACTGGTACAGAGTGCTGCTGCCGCAGGCTGCTGGACGTCAGCGTGTAAAGATGAGCTGGAAGTGTTGTTGGACAATTAAATGGAGTCCAGTTGGTTTATTTAGCACATTATAATTTGTCAGGTGTACACATGACTGAACACATGAAACACGGCTAAAAACCCAGCTCTACAGCACTCGGCCACGCTTTGAACTCCGCACAGATGATGCTGTTTTCGTCTGAGTGCGTGCATCTTCTCTGTCAGCATCCTGTAACACACACACGTCCATAACTTCATCCTGTTTAGACATAAAGAGTTAATTTTTAGCGATGTAGCTAAGCGCTAACAGCTTGTACAGAGTCTTTGTTTAAAACTTGCAGGTGTAGATTCTCAGTCATCCAGGACGTACCGGACACACAGAGCTGTCTCTGAATAATGGATGAAAGGTCCAGCTGGATTAGCCATTCATAATTCAGAGACAGCTCTGTGTGTTCGCAAAGTAGCTCCTGAACCTAAACCAATGGTGCTGCACTTGGATGGTCGCTATAGAGAACCAAAAACAGGCTACAGCTTAGTGCTAAGCTGTGGTATATCGCTTAACATAAGACGATGTCAGTGTAAAAGTCTAGGAGGAATGGCGGCGGGTGATGTGTATTTCTTTAAGGGTTGCAAAGCCTTTAAACCTCAGCGGTTTGATGCTGATGGAGCTGAGAGCAGATCAGACTCTTCTATGGAGGCATTCATGTGATCAGTGAGCAAAGTGACTGTGGGCTGCCCATTACTGCAGATGGTTAGCTCTCAGGGTTACTGAGGCATCCTCACAGGAAGGCACAGCTGCGCGCACGCACGCACGCACGCACGCACACACACATACACACACACACACTTTCTCTTGTTCCAGCTTGGATGGAGAATCGTAACCCTTCATGCACGTGCAGCCCTTTGAGCCACCAGAACACAGGCTGCCAACGTTTCATGACTCTGGTCCCATCCAGCTCTCGGTGCAAGAAACATGACTCATCGCTTCATTACATGAATCAGCACTCCCAAAACAACACATGAAACAATCTGAGGAAAACACACGAGCGCTGAATAACTCCACTTCAGTTTCGTCAAGGGATCCCTGATTAGTTGTAACATTAGACTTTATATTTTATATATATATATATTTTTTTTTCTTTTTTTTAAACATATATTTTAACTGTAAAATAAAGACTGTAAAAATACTGTACGATGTTTAGTTTTTTAAATTTTTAAAAATATTTTAACATGGATGGAGCCATTTTATTTACACGCAAAGCATTCTGGGTAAATGATGACGTGGATAGGTCCTCGGTGTGAGCGAGCTATATCCACCCTGAAGGTTAATCTTGGACAATATCTGATGATCGACTCTTTTAAATGAAACCAGAGAGCGTTGACAGAGAGGAGAAGGTAGAAATGACTCAGCCTGGAACTGAAAATATGGATGGAGGACAACAGAGCTGCTTCATGGAAGAAGAACCTCAGCTTAGCCTGTTAGCCTTCGCGCTAGCCCTACGCTATATTGCCTTATATGAATTAGCTCGGCGCTAGTGTGACAAACTAACAAGCTAAACTGAGGTCCGCCATTCTTATTTTCCATTGCAGACTGTCATTTTTGAGTTCCCCTCTCTGTCATGTGGATGGAGGACCTCAGTGATGAGAGGACAATGTGTAGCGCTGAGCTAATACATATAGTGATAGCATTGGGGCTAATGCTAAAGCTAACAGGCTAAGCTGGGCTTCTTCTTCCATGAAGCAGCTCTGTTGTCCTCCATCTATATTTTCAGTTGTAGCAGCTTCGCACCGAGGACCTATCCACGTCATCATTTACCCAGAATGCTTTGCGTGTAAATAAAATGGCCCCATACGTGTAATATATTTCAAAACTTTTAGTTTAAAAATTATAAAATCTAAACAGCCCACAGTATTTTTACAGCCTTTATTTTACAGTTAAAATAAATGTTTATCAAATAAAGTCTAATGTTACAACTAATCATGGATCCTTTTCAAAAATAGCTAAATAATAACAAAAACCTAAAATGAGCAAAACAGCAGCTAAAAGCTAAAACGAGAAAAGCTAAAATTGGCAAAACAGTAAATAGAAGCCTAAATAAGGAAAAAGAATACCCACAGATTTGTTTGGCCCAGTTACTCTAACACTCAGCTCAAACACCGCAAACACTGTTGGCTCTTTAGTGGCCCAAATGTGGTTTGCCAGAGGTGGTACATGCATGGTCCAGCACATCACAGATCTGGGCCACATAAACCCAAACCACAACAGAGCCAAGTGTGGCGCTGACAGATCTGGGCAACCTAAACCCAATCACAAGTGGGCCAGTTATGGCACTGAGATCTGGTCCACATAAACCAAATCACAACTGTTCCAGTGGTGGCATTGACAGATTTAGGCCACATAAACCCAGACCACAACCAGGTCAGTTGTGGCCCTAAAAGATCTGGGCAACATAAACCCAACCACACGTGGGCCAGTTGTGGCACTGAGATCTGGGCCACATAAACCAAATCACAACTGTTCCAGTGGTGGCATTGACAGATTTAGGCCGCATAAACCCAGACCACAACCAGGTCAGTTGTGGCACTAACAGATCTGGGCAACATACACCCAACCACAAGTGGGCCAGTTAGGGCACTGACAGATCTGGGCAACATAAACCAAACCACAACCGGACTAACTGTTGCATTGATAAATCAGGTCACATAAATCAAATCACAAATATTCCAGTGGTGGCATTGGCAGATTTGGGCCACATAAAACAAGCCACGACCAGGCCAGTTGTGGCATTGATAGATATCGGCCACATAAGCTAAACCACATCCTGACCAGTTGTGACATTTACTAATCTGGAACACATAAATCACCCGACAACGACTCTTAATGATCTCCACAGTACAGAATTAGCATATTACATGTACCAACATTAACACAGGAGACGTACAGGTCCAGCCAAGTGGAAAAAAATCACTCCAAAGTGGATTAAAGCCATAAAAACAAAGGAAAGACGTTCGTGTTTATGGTTCCAGAATTTAGCCTTTTTCGCTATTCTGTGGCTGCTTGTTCCGTGAATTTTTCACGTAGAGCTGTGACACTTATATTGCTGGAAAGAGCAGAGTCTGGGCTTTAAATCGATGGGCTACTTGTATGGTTTGGATTGTTTTCCCCAACGTTAGTGAACTGAAAACGTAATGATTATCAGGCTGAGGTTCTGCTGCTCTTGGTGCTCGGTGGGAGGGGGTGCGCTCTCGTCACTCGGCTTTAGTCTACGCTGTAATATACACTCTAACAAGGTTTTACTTTTGCATAAAACTCATGAAAAAGTCGCATAAAAACATTTCATATAACACAAATGCGCACATACAACTACCTTTGTACTGTACCGGCTGCTGTGTTAGCTTCCTGCTAGCTGTCGTGTGGAGGTGGTCTTTCCTCTCTCGTCTTGGCAGTAAAAGGGGATAAATGTACATTTCCCTTTTGTAACCTCCGTCTTCTCATTTCTGATGCTGGCTCTTGAATATCCTCAGGTTAGAAATGCCGATTACAAACACAAGCGTGAGCTTTTAAAGATAAGTTTTCCCTGTAATGCTATGATCCACTGCTGTCACCTCCTCATCAAGAGGAAAATGGATAAAAACCAACTATTCAATCATATCTGCTGCTTAGTGAACACAACGACACACAACAGAACTCACGTTTTATACCAGTAGCTCACAGATGCTTTTAACTTTTGTGACTTTTTTCACGGACTAGTACTAGGAGCTAACGGTAAAAACATCATCCCAACCAATTGTGGCATTTACCAATCTGGAACACGTACATCAAATCACAACTGGGCCAGTTGTTGCACTGACAGATTTGGACCACATAAACCAAACTACAACCAGGCTAGTGGTGGCAAAAACACAGCACCATTGTTGTCATACCTGGCCCAATCCAGATGACAAACCCCTTGCTATTCCAGCAGTCAGCCAGCAGTGCCAGCTTGACACCAGATCTGGCCCTCACCTGTCTGCTATATGGGAAATGGAAACTAAGACTAGCCAAACTTTTCTTAAATCCAAAAAATGAAGGTTTTTCAAAGCATTTGTAGAGGTTTCAATGAAATTATATAATAATAAAATAAAGTTAAATAAATATATAACCTACAGAGTGATGCTGAGTCATTCTTAGAAACTAAATGACAGGAAAACACTTGACTTTTCTGACACAGTAATGTTCATGGAGGTGAAGGTGACCCGCCTCCTGTCAATAATAACCTGAAAACTTCAATGTTAAACAGACTAAACAAAGATTTAAGACAGAACAAAGAAGAGCAGAATCATGGTAACTATGACTGACAGTCATCAAACTGAGAAACAACCAGACTTTACGAAATAAATCAGAAGCTAACCAGGATGTAACAGAAGAATCAACAAGCAGAGCTGCAGATTTAAAGTGACTGCTCCATCAAAACATGAAACCTGCAGACCAAAGGTTCTCGCTCCGACTCAGAAGCCTCATAACTGCTTCAAACAGACATCAGATCTCTGCTTTATTACTCCAGGGTGAAAAACAACTGATACTGAATGTTTTCGAGCTTTTATTGTTGTTTGGACCAATAAGCTGCAAAGATAAAGGACTGTAGTGTGGGGCCTTCAGTTTACTGTACAGTTTCATAGGGTTCCTTTTCTCTGTCACATATTTTTCTCATCGACCAAAACAAAAGTCATTCAGAGAACAAGATGTCAAACATCAATCGGTCTTTTAATTACAACAACCAGCAAATATGATTCTAAAACTAACTCTATAAGAGCGCTGTGCCAAATTATTACCACCCCCTGAACCAGGGTTGTCCTGGTCCTCAGGGGATGCTGTCCTGCATGTTTTACTTGTTCCTCTGATTCAACACACCTGATTCAGCGACCGAATTCTTCTCAAGTTCTGCTAAGCTTGCTCATCAGCCCTTCAGTCAAAGCAGGTGTGTTGGAGCAGAGAAACAAAACATGCAGGAAAGTGGCCCTGCAGGACCAGGATTGCCCACCCCTGTCCTGAATACCCCATCTCACACACACACACACACACACACACACACACACACACAC
>NW_013952715.1:117816-121056 GCF_001266775.1 Austrofundulus limnaeus | reverse complement strand
GTCATCGCACCACAGCTAGGATATTGTACCACTCTGGTCATCGCACCACAGCTAGGACATTGTACCACATTGGTCATCGCACCACAGCTAGGATATTGTACCACTCTGGTCATCGCACCACAGCTAGGACATTGTACCACATTGGTCATCGCACCACAGCTAGGATATTGTACCACTCTGGTCATCGCACCACAGCTAGGACATTGTACCACATTGGTCATCGCACCACAGCTAGGATATTGTACCACTCTGGTCATCGCACCACAGCTAGGACATTGTACCACATTGGTCATCGCACCACAGCTAGGATATTGTACCACTCTGGTCATCGCACCACAGCTAGGACATTGTACCACATTGGTCATCGCACCACAGCTAGGATATTGTACCACTCTGGTCATCGCACCACAGCTAGGACATTGTACCACATTGGTCATCGCACCACAGCTAGGATATTGTACCACTCTGGTCATCGCACCACAGCTAGGACATTGTACCACATTGGTCATCGCACCACAGCTAGGATATTGTACCACTCTGGTCATCGCACCACAGCTAGGACATTGTACCACATTGGTCATCGCACCACAGCTAGGATATTGTACCACTCTGGTCATCGCACCACAGCTAGGATATTGTACCACACTGGTCATCGCACCACAGCTAGGATATTGTACCACTCTGGTCATCACACCACACCTAAGACATCGTACCACTCTGGTCATCGGACCACAGTCAGAACATTGCACCACAGCCAGAACATTGCATCACACTGGTCATTGCACCACAGCTAGGATATTGTACCACTCTGGTCATCGCACCACAATCAGAACATGGCACCACAGCCAGGATATTGTACCACTCTGGTCATCGCACCACAGTCAGAACATCACACCACAGCCAAGACATCGCACGACATGATCATCGCACCACAGCTAGAACATCGCACTACAGCCAGGACATTGCACCACACTGGTCATCGCACCACAGCTAGGATATTGTACCACTCTGGTCATCGCATCACAATCAGAACATCGCACCACAGCCAGAACATTGCACCACACTGGTCATCGCACCACAGCCAGGACATTGCACCACACTGGTCATCGCACCACAGCCAGGACATTGCACCACACTGGTCATCGCACCACAGCCAGAACATCACACCAGACTGGTCATCGCACCACAGCCAGTTCATTGCAACACAGCCAGGTCTTCACACCATGGTCAGTTTCTCACACCACGTTCTGGTCATCGCATCACAGTCAAGTCATCACATTAGTCAGGCTGTAGTACATTTAGACCATCGCACCATAGTTGGTCCATCACTCTACAGTCAAGTCATCACACCACAATCACACTACAGACTATTGCACAATAAGCAGGTCATCGCACCACTGTTAGTCTAACACAGTGGTTCCCAACCCTGGTCCTCGAGTACTCCTATCCAGCATGTTTTACTTGTTTCCCTGCTATTCAGCAAGTCTTCAGAAGATTGTTAATCACTCAGTCATTCAAACCAGGTGTGTCAAATCAGGGAAACATCTAAAAATCACTGCTTTAAATGTTGACCAACACCTCAAGAACTTCTCAGAGCTTGACGAGACTTTTTCAAAATATAATACTGTTTTTTAGTGTTGCCTCTGGAAGCCATTGATTCTTTGCCATTTTTTCGTAAATAATAAATCAGATAACATGTGTTAAAGCAGTGATTCTCAACCCTGGTCCTCAAGGAATCCTGTCCTGCATGTTTAGATGTTTCCCTGATTTGACACACCTGGTTTGAATGAATGAGTGATTAACAATCTTCTGAAGACCTGCTGAATAGCAGGGAAACACAAGTAGGGGTCTCTGCGGACGAGTGGGGATGAGTGGGCGTGTCACAAGGAAAGGCGATTCTAAAGCGACATACCTGATTTGACGGACTTTGTTAAAGAGACGTACCTGACTGGACAAGCAAAAAATGGGCGATACCGAACGGCACCACCTCATTGGACAACAACAAAAAGGGTGATACTGTACGGCACCACTTTTTCTGGAAAACCCTACTTGGGTCACATTTCTCCTGGTTAACCTCAGTGTTGGGGTCAGGGACAGGCTGTATAGAGGTCAAGCAGGGTCTAAGGATACCGTCATGTAGGCCTCGTAGTCCACAGTGTTTATGCTTTTGACACGCCCACTCTTGTGACACGCCCACTTTGATTCCACAGATCACCCCTTCTGGGAAACAAGTAAAACATGCTGGATAGGGGAACTCGAGGACCAGGGTTGGGAACCACTGGTCTAACACATCACAGTCAGGTCATGGCACCATATTCAAATCATCACACCTCAGACAGTCCATCTCACCACGTTAGTCTAAAGCAGAGGTTCTCAAATTGGGGTCCCTGGACCTCCAGGGGTCCACGAGAGGTATCTTGGGGGTCCAAAAAAATTTTTACTAAAATTTTAATTTGGTTTTTATTTTTAAAAATGCATGGAGAACAATGAACTAATAAAAACAAACATAATACACTTAGTAAAAATATATATTCCATGGCATTTAGGGGTTGAAATGACAACAAATGATTTTTTAAAGGGATCCACAATTAGTTGTAATATTAAGCTTTAGTGATAAACATTTATTTTAACTGTAAAATAAAGACTGTAAAAATACTGTAGCCTCTTTAGTTTGGAAATTTTTAAAAATATATTTTAACATGGACGGAGCCATTTTATTTACACACAAAGCATTCTGGGTAAATGATGACTTGGATAGGTCCTCGGTGTGAGCGAGCTATATCCACCCTGAAGGTTAATCTTGGACAATATCTGATGATCGACTCTTTTAAATGAAACTAGAGAGCGTTGACAGAGAGGAGAAGGTAGAAATGACTCAGTCTGATGGATGGAGGACAACAGAGCTGCTTCATGGAAGAAGAACCTCAGCTTAACCTGTTAGCTTTTGCGCTAGCGCCGATGCTAAATTTCCTTATATGTATTAGCTCGGCGCTAGCGTGAAAAGCTTACAAGTTAAAGAGAGGTCTTCCATCTATATTTTCAGTTCCAGGCTGAGTCATTTCTACCTTCTCCTCTCTGTCAACGCTCTCTAGTTTCATTTAAAAGAGTCGATCATCAGATATTGTCCAAGATTAACCTTCAGGGTGGATATAGCTCACTCACACCGAGGACCTATCCAAGTCATCATTTACCCAGAATGCTTTGTGTGTAAATAAAATGGCTCTGTCCAATGTCTAATGT
>NW_013952715.1:113703-115598 GCF_001266775.1 Austrofundulus limnaeus | reverse complement strand
GCGCTGTGACGTATGCAGCCGACAAATTCGACCTTCGGAGGACCCGGCCTGCCGTTTTGGACACAGCCATAGTGTCGGCGATAAAGCTAAAGCTAACAGACTAAGCTGGGGGTCTTTATTTTACAGTTAAAATGTATGTTTATCAAATAAAGTCTAATGTTACAACTAACCGGGGATCCCTTTAAAACAGCATTTGTTTTATGAGGGGCGTCCCTGGATTTTTTTTAATTTTCGCCCAGATGAGGACCCCTGGTCTAAAGCACCAGAGTCAGGTCTTCATTTCTACCTCCGCACAGCTCGATGCCCTTGTTCGCCCTTTGGTCCGGTGGTCACTCAGCACCGAGCCTCGCTCCGTTTCAAGCAGCCATGTCGGTGACCTACCTTTCCGGATCAGGTCCTCGGTGACCTGGTCGAAGCCCAGCCGGTGGCACCTCCTCCACAGGCCCATGTTGGTGGAGTTGTACTGCCTGCTGCATTCATCCGCGGCGCTCATGGCGAACAGCTGCCTGCGGCTCAGCAGCAGCCGGTCCGGCCCGGTGCGGCTGGCCCGCAGCGGCAGGCTGTTGTTGGGGATGTAGATGAAGCCGGGGTCCTTGCGGCGGCTGGAGAAGCTCCGGCAGCGCTCCCGGTACCTCCTGGCGTCGGTCTCGTACCAGTGGTCGGAACACATGGCCACGGCCAGCATCCCCAGGGCCCACAGGGACAGGGAGAGCCCGGCGTAGAGCAGCAACTTCCCGGCGGCCATGCTGCTCCTCACAGCCGCATCAGACGCCTCGGCACACGGACAGCTCCTCTGCAGCTCCCCGCCGCTTCAGCTCGCAGCATCCGGAGCCATGACCCGGAGAGGAGCGGGGGGGTGGGGGGAGTCAGGTGGTCCTGGTGATCTCAGAACTGATCCACAGCATCCGTCTGTCTGAGCAGGGCGACACCAACAGAACACATCAGCATCCCGCCCAGACCCGAACCGATACACACCTAAGACCGCTGCACAGGCAGCCCCCCACAAGACCACCTATCTGCAGCCTAAATGACAGACAAAACAAGCAGGACTCGGATCGGAGGTTCGGCAGACATGAAGGTTTACCTGATGGGTCCAAACAGAGCGGACCGCAGCCCAGCAGCAGCACGTCTGATGGATGACGGGCTGTCTGCGGACCAATCAGCTGCAGCCAGAGGAGGACCACCGCAGCCTGCAGCTCATCCAAACAGCATCACTACAGCCGCCACGGGCTGACACTGACACCCAGCTTCTGCTGAGAAATGATGAAAATGCTGCTGGGAGGACTGGTGAGACGAGGCGCTCAGGATGTGTGTTTGGGATCAGGCTCAGCTCAGGTTTAAAACTGACACTTTTGTTTCCTGAGGCTGAAAACCTAAACCTTTGTTTCCCTAAAATAAAGCAAGACCTCACTTTGTTGCTTATCTTTACGTTTAAATCCAGAGTTGAAAAGTAACTAAGTACAAATACTTCTTTACTGTACTTAAGTAGAATTTTTGGGTATCTGTACTTTGATTAATTATTTTTCAACCTACTTTTTACTTTGAGTTCTTACGTAGAAAGTCGTTACTTTTATTGTTGCTTGTTTTCATCCCAGCTTGTTATTGTAAAAAAATAATAATATCCATACAAACTGTGCCTCCTACAGTGAATTTAACTGTGGTTGAATAAGTATAAATATATAAAACTCTGATACTGTATTAGTTTGTACACAAACAAATCATGTCACACTCCAGCAGGACATAATCATTAAAATAAAAGGACTGTACTTAAGAAGTATTTGTATTTCATGAATTATATTATTGCATTTGGCCGCAGCCCTCAGATAGATTTTCATTTTGGAGAAAAGGTTTGGGCACCCTTGATATATGTATATAAACTGAAACAGCTGGACTAG
>NW_013952715.1:98184-110620 GCF_001266775.1 Austrofundulus limnaeus | reverse complement strand
GATCACTTGGGTTGTTACCAACATCTGGTGAAAATTTCATGTCATTAGCACCTCTAGTAATATATTTACTGAGAAAAATGGTGACGTGTTTAATACTTATTTTACCCGCTGTATATAGTACAGTAGAATCAGAAAACAATATTTGACAAAATCTAAATGCAAAAACAATAACAAAATCCAAGGTCCACCCTCACTTGTCAGTTATTGGGAGGAGGCACCTGGGGTGGCCTCTGGCTCCGCCCCTGATGAAAGGTGAAACAGAGGATTTCTTTAATCAGAGCTGAATTTTATCTGCAGAGAAAAATAGAACACAGAAAAAAATACTTGAAAAGTGTTCACAATTGTCAAAATAAGCAGTATAGCTAGAAGCCAGAGCTTAACGCTAGCTAAAAGATTAAAAAGCGAAGTCCAAATTATAAGCTAAAAGTAGCAAAGGGTTAACTAAAGGCTAAAAGTAGCAACCTTTATTTATTTTTCTTTATTTATCTTGGTTGTTTTTTTGTTTTTGTTGTTTTGTTTAGTTTTTGTTTGTAGATCATTATTGTTTAAATTTATTTTTTTGAGAAAAAAGGCGCAAATAGAGCCACGCCCCCTCAGAGCTTGTTGGTGGACAAAAACAAACAGATGCTGCATCCTGACACTAAAAGCAGGTTGTTCCGTATTTTAGAAGCAGCGAAACTTTGATCCGCTTGCATTTCTTTTCTGGGACCCTCGGGAGCAGCTGGTGCTCTGACCTGGAAGATCAAGAGGGAGTACAGAGGACGTGCAGCAGCGCTGTGGACCCTCTGCAGGTGGGCCGCAGGTGAAGCACTGACCTCTGTGTAAAAGTACAGTAATCCAGCTGATTGGGGATGAAAGGATTAGTGTCTGATAGTGCTCTCCTTTCGCTACTTTAAAAGAAAAACAGCTTGGTTTAACCTCTGCTCTGGTTTGATTAGCAAGCCTAAGATCCAGATCCACTATGGAGCTGGTCTCAGTGGAGCTGCCAAAACCAGAACTTCAGCCTTCTTGTTTAAATTAAAAAAAAAAGAAAAAAAGTCCAGGACCATCCAGACCTTTAAGCAGTGTAATTGAAAATGTTATTTTTTAATATAAATTCTGTAAATGTTCTCTTCACCATTTTGGGTTAAGTAAATATGGATGGGTTACATTAGGTTTTCTTTCAGTTTGTTTTGCATTGCACTGCACTGCATTTTATTTTATTTTATTTTATTTTGCATTGCTTTGACTGAAATACTTTTGATAACATAAAGAGATGCAGCTGCAGTTCAGTTTCCAAAAAAGAACAAGTAGCTAGCTAAAGGCTAAGAACAAAAGGCTACATAACAACTAAAAGCAGCAGAACACTATCTCAGTGTTTCCCAAAGTTGGGGTCGGGACCCCACTTTGGGTCCCGAAATATCAAGGTGGGGTCCTGAAAAGATTTTCTGAATTAATTACATTTTTGTCTTAGTTGTTACAAAGGAGTGAGGTTAGTATATTTAAAATGGATAAATGTAGTATAATAAATATTGTTACTATGCCCATGTTTTGTTGACCTGATACAAATGTCTATCATCCAAAAATAGCTGGGGGCACAGGTCTCTGCTACTGTTATTTTGTGGGTCAAAAGCTGAAAAGTTTGGGAACCACTGCACTTTGGTTCCCAAAGTTTGGCTTGGGACCCAATTATGGGTCATGAAGCACCTTGGATAATCTCCAGAAATCAATTTAAAGGGTAATAAAATAATTGCTGATGTAATATTTTCCGTATAACTATTACAAAAACACAAAAAGTATAAATAAGTATTTATGTTTGTGTATAAGCTGTTTAGATTGTCAAAAAGCCTGTGTTTTTAGTGTTATTAACAAAGTTTGTGTACTCAGACCAGTAATATTTGGGGTCACAAGTTTTTGCCATGGCTATTTTGTGGGTCAGAAGACAAAAAGTTTGGGAACCACTGCACTAGCTAATAATAGCAGCAGTCAAGCTAAACGCTACACAAACAGGCAAACACAGAGTCTTCTAAAAAACAGTTCAAAGAGATAATCCTTTTGAAGGACCTAAAATCTCTACAGGAGCCTTTTCATAAAACAGTTTCTTTTTAAAAGTTACAAATAGCAAAGGTGATAGCACCTGCTGTGAGGGGAGGGTGGTGGTGATGCTGTAATAACTACACCTGGCAGCTTTCTTAGTCTCAGGGCGGAGCTACATATTAGCAGTTGTTTCTGGGTTTAAAGTTGTTTGGATCCAAGTCTTCACTGAAATATTAACTCCCAGGTCTGAGTTCATCCTCTGAGACTAGACTAATCTCTGCAGTTCATGCCTCCAGTCTCTGGTTCTTGGCCTTTAGTTTCTGATCACCTCGAGCCTCCCAGTGTTTCCCTTGAAGCTCCATCACTGCTGTGGACTCTTCGACTGGAAAAAAAATTCATCTTCAAAACTTTGCAAGAAGCCTTGTGTTCCATCCTGCTGCTCTCCAACCTACAAACACAAGTTTTAGAAAATTTTTGCTTGAAATTTTTCAAATTCAAGGTCTTTTTATTCACAACCTGATTGAAATCAGTCTGAGCCTCTGTTTTTCAGCAGTTTGAGCCTGTGTCTTCTTTAGTTCAGATGTTCTCCCTTCTGGTATTTTAAAGGAAACTCCTCACATCACTGGGTCTTGTATTTTACACTGCTTGAACTTTTCTTTGTCATTCGGCTGTGTTCCAGCAGCTTTCAAACATATAGTGCAGCCACTTATCAAAAGAAAACTTTGACCCCGATGTTCTTTCCAACTACAATCCTATTTCTAAATTACCTTTACTGTCTAAATTTTTGGAAAAGACTGGTTTCATTCAACTTCAGACCTTTTTAGATTCTCATGACATTTGGGAAGTGTTCCAATCAGGTTTGAAATCCCATCATAGGACTGCCCTTTTAAGGGTTTTTACTGATCATCTTTTAACTGTTGACTCAGAAACCCTGTTCTTTTAGATTTAACTGCTGCCTTTGATACAGTCAATCACAGCATCCTTTTATCTAGACTTGAACATGTTGTTGGTCTTAAAGGCTCAGTTTTAGCATGGTTTAAGTCATATTTACTTTAACTGTCAGGTTCTTTTCAGTGGCCATGAGGGAATGTTCCTCATCCTCAGCACCTATTTGCTGTGGTGTACCTCAGGGGTCCATTTTGGGACTTATTATTTTTTGGTTATACATGCTGAGTTCAATTTTCAAAAAGCACAACATATCTTTTCATTGTTACGCTGATGACATTTAAATTTATTTTCCCCACACTCTGGAACAAATTGCCTGTTGAAATTCATACTGCAGTCTGTTCAACTCACTTTATACACTGGCTTTTAATTCAAGTTCAGTTTCAGTTTCATCAGAAATTTGTATTTATGTATATTTATCTGTTTTTATTCTTATTTTATTCATGGCTTTAATAAAATTGTATGTTTGTGGAGCACTTTGTTCAACTCAGTTGCTTTTAAATGTGCTATTAATGATTGATTGATTGATTGATTGATTGATTGATTGATTGATTGATTGATTGATTGATTGATTGATTGATTGATTGGTTGGTTGGTTGGTTGGTTGATTGATTGATTGATTGATTGGTTGGTTGGTTGGTTGGTTGGTTGGTTGGTTGGTTGGTTGGTAAAAACAAGCAAACAAGACTTGCCTGCTAGTCAATGTCATCATCTTCACCCTGAAAGAGAAGGGGGTCTCTGCAGTCACTAAGTAAGAGTTTCTTATTTATGAGTTTGTCCAAGACATGATTGGTCTGTTGGACTTTTGTGGGCGTAGTTTGTTGAAGACGTGATTGGTAGGATCGACAATTTTTGTGGGTGAGGTTTGAAGAAGTTGGGGCAGCTGGAAGTAATTTGGTTGGAATGGCCAAGAAGCACCTATATTTTTCAAATAAATTATTTTAGTTAGAACTCAAGACAGGTATGTGCAGGCTGCATGGAATTTGAAGTCGATAAATTATGTTTATGTATTAAAAATAATTTTTATTTGAGACATTTTTCCGTTTCAAACTGTAGACAGTCAATGAATCCTATTTTCATGTTCACAATAATTTTACTATTGCCATTACTTCCTCTTTTAAAGGGGAAATATTATGTGTTTCTCAGGCATATATTTAAATACTATACCATAAAAAAGTATCTATGTCACCTTTAGTTGTTAAAATGCTGTTTTTATGTTTAAATAGAAAAAAATTATCTTCTCATCACTTCCTCTTCTAAATGCCTTGAAATTGGCCTCTGTCTCTTTAAGAACCACCTTCTGCTTCTGTCCCTTCCCATTTGGGGGGGGGGGTCCTTGCACGCGCGGTGGGGTGGGGGGTGGGGGGGCTCGCTCAAGCGCTATGATGCAGTTTACTTGGCATCTGAAAATACATTTCCTTAAAGGTATTTTGAATCTGAAAAGAGCTTAGTGAGAAGTAGTGTTGAGAGCAGCAGACAGTTTAAGTTTCACTTTCACTTTTCTCTGTTACTAGCCTGCAAGAGTCATGGGTGGGGTGTGTGGGGTGGGGGGTGGAGAGGTGTGCTCCGTGATGAGGAAGTTTGGCTTAAAGACACGTCCCAGGGGTGTTTCTTGTATCAAAAGGTGTTTCTGGTCCCCACCTGTCGTTTTGCTCCTCAGCATGGCTTCCTAAAAACGCTGCAGGATTTCTCAAACATGCATGAATGAATCAAAGCAAGGCTTTGGGCATATTTTTTATAGAAGTATAACATTATAACATGATATAAAACTAAAAAAGTTGATTTTACATGATATTGCCTCTTTAACTTGCCTCACAAGACAAGTCAATATGAACAAACACAAATTTGCCAAGCTCCGCCCACACCCAACCTCCATCTATTATCCAAACTCTGCCAATCATAGGACAAACACCACCCACACAAAGAACTCCATCAATCATGTTTAGGACAAAGTACTCCCACACAACAAGAACCTCCCCCTATGTACTACAGAGACCCCTATCCATCCATCCGTCCATTTTCTGTACACGTACAGAGACCCCTACTTGCCCTGAAATACTCTGTCTTCCAAGTCTGCGAACAACAAAGACACAGAAAACCATAGGTCTACCCTGGAGACAATAAGAATATAAATCTGAAAGGAACCTGCTCATATCTCCTGCAGATCCTCCCTGTTCCTCTAAAGACATACATTGTAAATAACACTTACATTTTTCTTACTCGAGTCAAGTCTCTTACTTTTCAGTCTCACTACTCTTGGTATTACTGTTTAAAAGGGATGCCTGTTTCCTGAATGAGCTGAATGTTTTGATTTATAAATAGCTAAAAGAGTGTGACTGATGAAAAAAGATCAATGAGACAGACCACATAAAACCAAACTTTCATCAATTTACCACTTCTCTCTGGTCGAGTCTGGAAGGTAAACCCAGACCTCAATCTCCCCAGAGACACTCTCCAGCTTCTCCTGGGATGGGGGGGGGTCACAAGACATTCCCTGGCCAGAGAGGATATATGATCCTTTCAACTAGTTTTGTTTTGGGTCTCCTTCCAGTGGGACATGCCTAAAACCACCAGAGGAAGGTGTTCAGGCGGCTGATGCCTGGACTACTTCAACTAATGTCTTCTGTACATGGGGAGGCTCCTCACCCCGTCTCTAAAGCTGAGCATCATCGCCACCCAGGAAGTCCAGTTGTATCTGTGATCTCGTTTTTCCCATTAAGATCGCCTGGCCACAGGTGAGAGTTGGAATGAGTAAATCCAGAGCTTTGTCTTTCAGCTCAGATTTTCTTCATGACAGATTGAAATAAAACCCTTGTGACTACAGACAAGACCAAGATCCATCAATGCATCTCTCTCCTTCTAGCCTACTGAAAGGAAAGCTGAGGATGAAAACTTGGGCCGTACCCACCTCCCTCATCAGTTCAGGATTACACGTGTGAACCAAAAATCATCTGGGGGTGTCATGCAACAAGAACTGATTCCTTATCACCCTGCTGTCAATGCTTATGACAATCTACATCAACAGAAACCACATCAGATTGATCTGCAGAGTTTGGACAAATGGTACCCAGGACTGAAGGATGGAGGATCGGTGGTTGTAAATTCTGGAACTGTCAGTTTCAACCATTGAGAGGAGAGACTTTTGATGAGAAGTTGAGTGTGAAGTAAAGCAGAGACTGAAGGAAAGTTAATCACCATGCCTCTGGTGTGAATATGTATCTTTTGCTTTTTTTAAGAACCTGGGAGATGGTTGTATCTCAATCCTACGCAAATGAAGTGTCAGATCATCTCTGCTTAATCATGTTGTTACCTAAGTTACTTTCTTTGTCTGAAACATGAATTAGGATGAGTATGAATGTAAATTAAATGATTTTATGCATAATTACACAGAAGTTAATAAAACTCAGGTGCACACGCAAAACAAGGCTTCCTGTAGATCCTCATTGTGGACATTATCCCTCGAGCACTGAACATGTTTTACATTTTTTGTCTTTGATTTGTAGGACATAGGCAAAGGATTCTTTATCTGAAGTCACTGGTTTTTATTATTCTTATGCCTGCGAGCACAAAATCTCTGGTGCGAAGGTATCTCTCTCTGGGCTCGTCGGGTCATGTCCTGGTTAAGTGAGTGAGTGGTCAAATCGCAGCTTTTTAGCCTTGATTCACACTGGCTGTTGTTCAAGTTCAAAAATCCTACTCGTCTGATCATCTTGATCATGCATATTAACTTGATGCTTGCTTGTTGTTGGGCTGAGTCCGAAAGTAACAGCAGGTGCTGACCTCCAAGGCTGGATCAACGACAGGAGAAAGTAACGTTTGATTTTGAAACGCCTCCACTTGAGGCAGAGGAAGCATTTCACTTTTAGTCTAAAACAGCAATAGAATTTGTGACCACAGCTTCCTGCTTCCTTATATCTGCCTCCATCTGGTGGTAAAAGAAGAACTGTAAGACCAGCCACCCACTTTTTCCTTGGTTCCATGCCTGCCTATCTCCAGCAGTCATTACGGGAGTGGTGGGGGACACCTGGACAGGTCTCCAGTCTAATACAGGGATCTACAGTGTGCCAGCCAATGGTTTTATGATAGACCACACATTTGAAGAGGGGGTTCCATCTGAAAAGGGGGTGTCTGTACATACAGAAATGCTTATGTCTCAAAAACTATTCAACACAGTGGGCAGATACAGCTAAATTTAGCTCTGATGAAGGGCTATCATTTCATGACACCAAGCAGCAGGCAAAACAATCAAAACACATGACTGAAAATGATTATTTCAGGCCTGTATCCATGAACATGATCTGATCTTGATGAAGTTTGGCACAGATGTTGTCCTCTCTGACCTACACTGAGTCCAAAAGCCCCATAAGCACGTTCATTAAGTCCACCCAAAACAGCTTCTACTCAAAACGCTCTCTGTTGATCATTTTTATAATTATAAAGCATCTACAATACAATTTCCTGGGGAAATTAGTACATATGACCTCATGCACGTGAATGTGGATATGAATTGGGTAGTGGAGCGAAATCAGGAATACTGTGGACATCCACCCTGAAGGTTAATCTTGGACAATATCTGATGATCGACTCTTTTAAATGAAACCAGAGAGCGTTGACAGAAAGGAGAAGGTGGAAATGACTCAGCCTGGAACCGAAAATATGGATGGAGGACAACAGAGCTGCTTCATGGAAATCAAACTTATTCTGAACCAGCCCAACTCACTTGTGGCGTACCACAGGTTTCAATCCTGGGGCCCCTCCTGTTCCTCCTCTACATCCGCCACCTAAGCCAGATTATTGACAATTTTCATGATGTTTCTATCACTTCTACACCGCTGAGAGTGAACAATTTAACGTCGGTTTTATTACGCCTCGTAGACAGATGCTTTGTGTTTATTTGAGACACGGTGGTCCTACGTCTCCCTCCGCTAGCTCAGCTCTGGGTGTCAGTTAAAAACAGAATGCACATTTTATTCACAATAAAAACATGCTAAACAAGTAAACTATTTAAACTAAGAAAAGATCCCATGTAAAATTTAAAATCATTTCAGAATTTTGATGATTTTGAGTTGTCCCTCAGATGGACAACTCCTGTAGTTTGGCCCTATTGATCTTTGGCCTTGGATAAACCAGAATGATGAACAGAGAATAATGATTAATAACAGAAATATTACTGATATTTATTAAAAGGTTGTGCAGATTTTTTAAAAATAATAACAGATAAAAGTCATTCTACTCAAATAACGTACTGAGAACTGATCTGATTTATTTTTTGTTTGTTTTCCATGAACAAAATATTTTTTTGTAATGACCTTTCTAAAGTCACGTGTCATGTATGGTTGGTGGGATGGATATAAAATCCATATGAATGGGGGCCTGTGTATGTGAGGGTTATGCTATGTGGTATCTAGTTATATATTCTGTCGATGTTTTCTTCATTACTATTAGGAATTTATAACTCTGAATGTGTTTGTTGTTTATTTTCATGTCTGTTGATAATAAAAATGCATCAAATCAATATGAATTGTAAAATCTCAGGGAGTGTTAGATTTGTCGGTGGCTGGACCCCTGAGCTGACAGACTCAAAGCTTAAAATAAAACATTTTAATAAATGGGAAAAAAAGGTTGGCGTGGCAGCAAAACTACTCACAAAAATGAAGACACATGGGAGGGCAGAAGGTAAGACAAGAGAATGCTGAAGTGAGGAGTGGAGAGAGCTATAATACAGGGCAAGAGCTGATGAGGACATGGGCAGCTGGGCTGATTGGGGAGGGACAACAGGTGAGGGTGGCTGGAAAAATGACAGACAGGAAGCAGACAGAGAGGAAAAGAGAAACAGCACAGGAGAACAGCGAGGAAACAGAAACAAGGAAACTAAAACATAAAGAACAAATTTAAAAAAATGCAAAGACAGACTATGATAGGGAGGTTAAAATGCATGATTTATCACTGGTGTGTACAAGCAAGGAATGTTTCAATTCAAGAAGAGACGGACCCGGAGCAACTTTTTAAAATGACATTTCTGACATCAAAATTCGGAAATTATTTTTAATTTTATATGGGATCTTTTCTTAGTTTAAATAGTTGACTTGTTTAGCATGTTTTATTGTGAATAAAATGTAACTTTGTGAAATATCTAAATCATTGCGTTCTGTTTTTAACTCACATTTTACACAATGTTACAATTTCCTTTCAGTGTTGGGAATAAAACTAAGTTAACATCAAAGGATTATAACAAAAAATAATGAATGCATTATGTAGGAAGTGGTTAGAAATTCCTGATTTCATTTTGTTCTGATTGATTTTATTTTGCTGACTTCAGTTTCACGGTTGTCATTTTATGAAATATATATTCTCGTGTATGAGATTCATTCCCCCTGGTTTGCATGCTGTAACTGCTTTGTAACTGTGTTGTAAAGTGCAATAATGGTTTGTAGCCCCATTGTTTTCAGCTCTTTGCTTGTAGGAAGTGGGTCAGCCCAGCAGGTGGCAGCAGCGACACTCAGAGCGGCGAAGCTTCAAAAGAAGAAGAGAATCTTGCGCATGCGCGGTAACAAGTTTGAGAGGAAAACGTGAAGGTTATCGTCTGTTTTGTTCGTTTTACTGAACCAGATGAGATTCTGAGCTCCCAGACCCGCTTCAGCTGACCCAAGTTCGAGCTGAAGGATCCGGTAAGTGACCGTCCGAACATCCGTCTGTGAAACTAAATGTTTGAGTCGTAGCTTCTAGTCCAAGCGACTCTTCCTGACCTGAAATGGGACTTCAGCTCGGTTTTTATTTTTGTTCACGGCCCGACAAAAAACGAACCGAACCGGCCCAGAGTGAAGAAACCTCGTTTCTTACATTAAAATAGTTTACAGTGGGAGCAGAAGCGTGGTTCTGAGCAGCTCCGGACCTTACATGCTGCTTTCTGTCAGTCGTGCTCATCCAAACATGGAGGAAGTGGTTCTGATCACAGCTTCACATTCAGATAACTTCAACAGGCTCAATCAGTTCAGGCCATGTAACTCCATGTCAGGCAGGGTTGCCAGGTAGGAATTTGTGACCTTTTGTATGGCTACTGTAAAATAATTGTAATTTGATTCAGACTTGTGAGGGTGTTGTGTTTAGTGAACATGTGCACAGAAAAGCAGGCGGAATGCGTTTTTATGATTATCTGGCAACCCTGATATTACACTGAGCTGCAGGCCTGGTGGATGTGATCACTTACATCTAATCTGGCTATGGCTGCACGTAGGGCTGCAACGATTAATCGACGACTAATCGATTATTAAAATAACCGATGACTACTTTAATAATCGATTAATCTGTTCTGATGCATCTCAGTAATCCAGGTAAAAATTCAAAAAGAAAAAAATCGTATAGGTCTTCTGGACGGGTTCTTCTTTAATGAAACGTTTCGTCTCTCCTCCAAGAGACTTCTTCAGTCTGAGAGTTTCAGGCAAAATTCAGGCTTTTAAGCCCTGCCTCCATGTGACTGATACTCACATCACATGGCTATCGTTGACACCTAATTAACACCTATTGTTAACAGGGGGTGGAGTGATACTGCCAATGGCAGCGCTGTAGGAGGGGGACAACTGAAAACGGAGGCCTCCACCTCTGTTTAATGATGGACGGTCTTTCTTCACAAAAATGGCTTCTTTTACTCCTCTCTCAAACCAACGTTCCTCCCTATCAAGAATGAGAACATCCTCATCTCTGAAAGAGTGACCGCTGGCCTGTAAATGAGTGAAAACTGCAGAGTTCTGGCCATTAGATGTAGCTCGTCTGTGTTGGGACATTCTTTTGAACAGTGGCTGCTTTGTTTCCCCGATGTATAACTGGTCGCAGTCCTCCTGGCACTTAACAGCATATACAACATTGCTCTGTTTGTGCCGGGGCACCGGATCTTTGGGGTGAACCAGCCTTTGCCGTAATGTGTTTTGGAGTTTGAAAGCCACTGGGACATCATGTTTAGAAAATAAACGTCTCAGTTTCTCCGAAACACCCGCAACATACGCAATTGATTAATCAATTAATTTGTTTTTCTCTCCAAACTGCTTTGACACCTTCCACTGCCACATCTGCCTTTCTGTCTTTGACACACATGCACAGTAGTGGTAACTGGGGTAGGCCGTGGACGTCACAAGACATTATACAGACAGGCTCTGGTATCATGGCTACCTGACAACGGAGCTCAAAGTGTGGGATCATTTTAAGAAAATGAAAGAGAAACCTGTGTAATATCTGCAGAGCAGAACTTACCTTCCACAGCAATTATTTTTAGTTAGCATATAGCTAAAATCTAACCATGGTTATATAATAGCAGCTGCATTTTGGTGCAATAAGCTGTATGATTTATATTCAGTTAACGTATGATCCGATTAGTCGACTAATCAAAAAATGATCGGTGATTAATAGATTATAAAAAATAATTGTTTGTGGCAGCCCTAGGGTCAAACAATGTTTTAGTCAAACAGAACCAACAAGAATGAAACAAAAAGTAAAGAATTAGAGAAAAAAACAATTTTTAAATGTAAAAAAATTCTAATTATAATAAATTAATAATAGTTTTACATCTAAAAATCATATTTTATTATTTTAATCTATTTTCCTCATTCAGCAACCTACTAAATTTATGTTAGGTTTCATGTAGGAGAAATACACATTTTTTCAGTCAGTATTTAATACAGCTGGCAAAATAAATTGTTAAAATATGTATTATGTGCTTCTGTTTTTTAATTTAGGAGATTATAAAAAAATCCTTCATTTTATGGGAAGACCCTCTTGATTCAAGAGAAAACTGATTATGAATTAATTATTAATCAATCTATAAGATAAATCAACTTCAGATTAATTCATTATCAATAACTTGCATCCTTAAGGAGTTAACTTAATTTATATCTACCCATATTCATGTAATTAAGCGTTTTAACGATTTGGCCGATTAATCGATTAGTCAAAAAAAGAATCAACCAATTAATCGATTATTAAAATAATCGTTAGTTGCAGCCCTAGCTGCACGATAGTAGAAAATCTTGCGATGGCGATAACATTTGTAAATGTTTTTTTTTCTCCTCCCTGTCTAACCTCTGATTCTTTCTCTGTGACCTGTAGCCCTTTTGGCAACATTATTTGTGTCTGGAGTGAGATTTTACTGCTTTTAGACCCAGTCCTACTGACTGAATATTGTCTTAGCATGAAGAGTACAACTTAAAAACTTTTCAAATACATTAGTCAATAATTATTGCACTCCGAGCAGTCTTTTTGTGATATAAATATCGCACTCATTGACAATATTTTTACAATATATTGTGCAACCCTGGTGAGTACACTAAGTTTCCTGTCATACCAAGGCTAAAAAACACTCTGCTCTCCGCCATTTATTTTAGCTTTTGTTTGTGCAGAAAAACCTTTGGCTGCAGCTGCCTGTGCACACATGCTATTTAACTAGACATGCAGTGTTTCCCCTACCACTATACAGGCGGGGCAGCCC
>NW_013952715.1:95431-97844 GCF_001266775.1 Austrofundulus limnaeus | reverse complement strand
AAGCTACTTTTTCTTTCTTTAAAAGAAAATGCGACAGGTGAAGCCACAGCATGGTTACCTTATCAATAATTACTGCCTTTTTATTTTTCTTTCACTGTGGGTGGGGTTTTCTCCCTTTCATTTTTACAAATGACGGACACCCGCGGCAGAGAACTTTAATCGAGGTCTTTTTTCTTGGTTGTTCACCGGACAACCAGGAGACAGGATCTGGTTGTCCGAAATGAAGATAGGTTGTCTCGGACAACCTAAACAAATGTTATGTCTACCCCTGGCTAAATAGTTAGCTTCTGTTCAGTTTGCAACACCAGAATTAAAATATTTAAATAAATACTCACCTAAACCTCTCCTTGAAACAACTTTTTGTGTTTTCTGTGTCTCATGAACCACTGGACAAATCTGAATAAAAATGTCACTCATTACATGGACATCTGTAATCCACTGATGCAGCACCACATACAGGCCTGGCATGGTTACTGTAGTGTTTGGGTGCCGTGTTTATTATGACCCCCGCACGCGAAGCGTAAGCGGGAGTCATATTGTTTTCGTACTTTCCTTTTTTTTTTCCAGAGATTTTTGGTCAACCGTAGCACAAAAACAGTTGCACCGGTCAACATGAACTTCGGCAGGGCTGTAGATGAGTCTGACCTACACTGCGCCAGCCAACGATTTTACAATAGACCCCATATTTGAGGAGGGGTCTCCTTTCAAAGGGGGTGTCTGGACATGCAAAAATGCTTATAACTCAGAAACTGTTCAACATAGAAGCTTCAAATTTCTTTTGTTGTTTAGCTCTGATGAATCTCTATCCATCAGGCCCACCAATCAGTCTCCCGCCCTAATTTATCTGAAAAAGGGGTATCTGGACTTACAAAAATGGTTATTTTAAAAACAATTAAACATAGGAGCTTCAGATTTCTTTTGTTGTTTAGCTCTGATGGTGGGATGTTTTAGTTTCAACATTCCCTTTTAAACTTTGGTTTTTATATTTGTAGTTTTCCATGTGGTCACAGATGTGTTCTCTTCTCCTCTCCTGTTCAGCCATGACCTCTCCATCCTTCTACGCAATGCGCATGGCCCGCCTCAGCTCCAGGATCTTTGGAGAAGTCGTGCGTCCAACCAATTCCCAATCCATGAAGGTGGTAAAGCTGTTTTCGGAGCCCCCCATGGCCAAAAAGAAGGAGGTGTACGACTGGTACCCACAGCACAGGGTTTACTACGCCATGACCTACAAGCTCCGCATCATGGGCCTGTTCAGGTACGGAACGCTGCGCCTAAATGTTGAGGTGTTTAGTTAAACCTCGTCTCAGACGGTGTTTGGCTTCTTAGAAAGTCATAAAACAAATTTCATCCCAGTCATGAAAGTTCAGAAGTAGAGGTGTGCCAACAAACCGATTCACATAAGAATCTTGGTTCTCATTTACTACGATTCAAAATGTCCCAAAATTGATTCTAAAAAAATAAAACAAATCCGCTGAAGTCTCCACTGAAGTCGTGGTGAAGTCTCGCCAGTGGCGCATGCCGGTCTTTCAACAAGAGGAAGCTCAGTTTCAGCCTACATAATAAAATGTGTGGGTTATAAATTCTACCCTCAGTTCCTTTTCAACAAAATGATCCGTGACCTTGTCACAGATCATTTTTTATAGTATTTATTTATTTAATTAAAAAAACATTACATACAACAAAACAATACAAACAAAATGAAAGGCAGCAGAAGAAGAAAAAGATCTTGATATCTGCTCCTATTTACAAAAATTATTAATTTCAAACAATAAACCAAATAATAAAACAAAACAAAAAATTCAACTCCTCAAACAGTGACTCATACAAATTAAACAATTTCATATTTCTTTGACAATTTTGCTTCGATGATTTTTTAAAGGAATTAATTGATCCAATGCTTTTATAATCATTTTCCAGATTATTCTATAGTCTTTTACATCGGCCAGCTCTGTCATACCAGGACAGCTGAAAAGACCTGTTATTTCCCCACTGTGGGATCAATAAAAATTTTTTAAATCTTACGTTTACCCATCTTTTGCACCAAATTAATCTGAGGAGTTGATCAGCCCTGCTGTTTAACTCTAAGTTTTTCTTGTAAACAAGACTGTATCAAATGGCTTCGCCAAAATCCGGTCCACAGCATTCATATTCTCTGTCATTATGTGCAGCTTGTTACTTAGCTAACTCGCTAGCTGGGACTGGCGCGAGGCTAGAGTGACGTGAGTCCACCTTTGAGTGCTTTGGAGGGGCTCAGGTGGACAGAAACTGTGATAGACGTCAGAAAGAGTGATAGAAGTCAGTCTCCAAACACAAGCAGATACAATAAAACCCACCAGAAATAAAAACTCGATTTGTTGCTAGTCGTTTTTAACAAAGAAAATGCGACTAAGAGGATTAGAAAAGTCTCCGGTTC
>NW_013952715.1:93083-95260 GCF_001266775.1 Austrofundulus limnaeus | reverse complement strand
GAGCATCCGGGGGCGGGACAAAGCCCAGCATTTATCCAATGACTCGTCTCGTTTCGCTGTATTTTTTTTTTTTTTTTTTGCTTCACTATTGAAGTCTGTGGACGCTCAGCGTCCGACTGTTTAAAGCTCTGTGAAGCTGCAGGAATGAGGGACAGGAAAGCTGCGTTGTTAAGAAGCTGATTCTGAACAAAAGTTGAGTACGTTATAGCGCATATTTACCGTATTTTTCGGACTATAAGCCGCACCGGACTACAAGCCGCACCCACCATTTAAAAAAAAAAAAACCTGTGAACATTAACATATAAGCCACACCGGACTATAACCCGCACCCCCAACATAAAAAAAACAGTACACCCAAATTTTGCAGTCAAAAAAGTGAATTCAACATCAAAACATAAAAAGCAAACCTTTAGGAATTAAAGTTCGGAGGAATACGGTTCATTTAACTGACCTTATTTTGGTAGTGTTCTTTAACAGTTTCTGGTCCAACAAAACATCTCATTCATCTTCCTCCGGCGCACTGAAACCATCGAAGTCCTCTTCAGTGTCGGAGTTAAACAAGCTGAGAAAAGCTGCGTCACACAGCGGTATCTGTTCAGTGTTGCTTTCTGTGTCGCTGTCCTCCCGGGATAATGCTGGCTCTGAAGCTGTGGTGGGAAAGCCCTCCCGCTCCAGCATACGTCATTGCATGGGATTCCTTCCCCGGGGAGTGCAATGGGGGAAAAAAAAGTCTGCGGCTCTTCACTCGACGTTTATCCACAAACTGGTCCTGGAGGTTTTTATCAGTCAGATTCCACTGTGAAAAATGTCTGTTTTATCCGCTTTTATGAGTTTTTGGCCATTGACTATCTTTAAATCGCTGCTTCCTGGTACAACAGTCAGCTCTGGAAGCGATCGAATTTTTTCTTTTTTTTTTCCTTTCTTTTTTTTGAAGCGAGTGGTTGAAGCAAATGGAGCATAAGAGCCCCCTGGTGGCCGAAGAAAAAAATCCACGTATAAGCCGCACTGGTCTAAAAGCATGGTTCAAAGTTCAGGAAAAAAGTTGCGGCTTATAGTCCAAAAAATACGGTAGTCAATGACATGAACACACAACAGTGTATATTTGATCACATATTTTTTTACATTTTAGGGGAAGCTGAGCTTCCCTTGCGGTCTTAGAGCAATCACATCTGAGTCTCGCGTAATTACATAATTACAAGTTCTGGGACATGCGCATGCGCGGAACGTTTCAAAACAAGGAAAGAGAAACTCAGCTGGTCCCGTCTTCGGTAAAGGCAATATGGACTCATTTTGTTTTTTTTATTGAATGCCGGGGACGACCGAACTTGACATGAGCTTCATAGTGTGCAAAGTTTGCAAAATGAAGATCAAATACTTCGGGAACATAAGAAATGCGCGTGCTCTCATAATCAGGCATCACCCAGAGTTAAAATATTCGGAGCAGAGTCAGCCACCAGCAGCCGACCAACACACACTGCAGTCCTTCACCAAACTGTCCGCCATTTCCGAGCAGGCAAAAAAAAAAAAAAAAAAAACCAGTCTATCGCCTGCTTCATCGTCATAGACTTATGGCCTCACAGTGTGGTGGACAACAAGGGTTTTATAAACATGTTGCAGACAGTGGAGCAGAGGTACGCCTGAGACAGCTGCGCCACAGCTTTACCAAGAAACTAAAAAGCGAATTTTAAAGAAAATTTTTGAAGCAGCTAGTTTACTGGTGCTATTTTTCAGTTAAAAAAAGTTTTATTTTCACTTGTTATTCTTAAATCTATTGAAAAATATTATCTTTCATTTGTGCAAAAGTAGTGTTCCATGTTGTATTTTTGGTACTGCAACTTTCCTGTGGATAGAAAAGTACTTGTTGTTCAACTGCAGCATTTATTTTTAGTTTAATAGTTTATTCATTTCGATTAAAAACAAAAATTTCAGTACAACAATTTTGTGGACTTGGAGTAGGCGTTCGACCGTGTCCCAAGGGAGGCCCTGTGGGGGTGTTCTCCGGGAGTATGGGGTACCGGGCCCTTTGATACGTGCTGTCAGGTCCTTGTACGACCGGTGTCAGAGTCTGGTCCACATTGCCGGCAGTAAGTCYGYCTRGTTTCCGGTGAGAGTTGGACTCCACCAAGGCTGCCCTTTGTCACCGATTCTGTTCATAACTTTCATGGACAGAATTTCTA
>NW_013952715.1:84025-92362 GCF_001266775.1 Austrofundulus limnaeus | reverse complement strand
ATGTCTCTCGGCTGGCCTGGGAACGCCTTGGGGTTCCCCCGGAGGAGCTGGAAGAAGTGGCTGGGGAGAGGGATGTCTGGGCCTCCCTTCTGAAGCTGCTGCCCCCGCGACCCGACCCCGGATAGGTGGAAGAAAATGGATGGATGGATGGATGGATGGATGGATGGATAGTACAACAATAAAGAAACGCAAATCTCAAAGCACTTTATTTTTGTTCTAATGTATTTTATAGCTGTGGTCCAGGCAGGATTTTTCGAAAAAATTACTTTCCTTAAAATTGAAAAGGCAGCATGTTTAATTACATTATTTTTAAATAACGATTCACTTTTGTTTTTGTTACTTAAGAAATATGTAACATTGCCTTAATGCAACGGTTGGAAAAAAATACATTTAAGCATGGATTAATGTTCAAAACATATTTAATGTGAAAAATACACTTTATTGCCTGTATTTGTCATTCTGTCTTGCAAAACAGACTGGAGTAGATCATGCAGATTCTATAGACTGAAGCAGAAATTTTTATAAATCAAATAATTTTGAATCGAAAATCAATTTTGAATCGAATTGTAACACAGTAAAAGATTCCTACCCCTAGTCAGAATGATTTACAGCAAAATGAAACTTAGATGATTTGTTTGTAATCTGAGCGAACTCAAAGATCAGAGAAACTTTATTGTCCTGAAACAAAACTAGCTGCTCTTAGTAAAGACGAGAATAAAAATGACATTTTTTTTAACCAAAGAGCAACCAGGAGTAATAAAATCACTGAAAATAAAAATGGGACTGACAGCAGCTGTCAGAATTAGACATTGACTGATTTAGGTTTTTGATGGCCGATACGATACCGATTATTTTGACGAAATACGACAATACGTGCAGACGATTTCTTTGGCCGATTCTTGAAGCCGATACTCCTTTTCTTCCTCCATTAACGTGATAAAAATAAGAATGATAAATAATAGAATTAGTCCTTTTCCAACTTTTCTCATGTTCTCTTTAGCCTCACTATTTATCAGTCAGCCACCAAACACTGTCTTCCAACACATAGTGTGTACCGTATTTTTCGGACTATAAGCCGCACCTGCATTTAAAAAAAAAAACAAAAATCCGCAAATATTAACATATAAGCCGCACCGGACCATAAGCCGCACCCCCAACATAAAGAAAACAGTACACCCAAATTTGCTGTCAAAAAGGTGAATTCAACATCAAAACATAAAAAGCAAACCTTTAAGAATTAAAGTTCGGAGGAATACGGTTCACTTAACTGACCTTATTTTGGTAGTTTTCTTTAACAGTTTCTGGTCCAACAAAACATCTCATTCATCTTCCTCCGGCGAACTGAAACCATCGAAGTCCTCCTCTTCAGTGTCGGAGGTAAACAAGCTGAGAAAAGCTGCGTCACACAGCGGTATCTGTTCAATGTTGCTTTCTGTGTCGCTGTCCTCCCGGGGTAATGCTGGCTCTGAAGCTGTGGTGGGAAAGCCCTCCTGCTCCAGCATACGTCACTGCATGGGATTTCTTCCCCGGGGAGTGCAATGAGGGAAAAAAAAAAGTCTGCGGCTCTTCACTCAACGTTTATCCACAAACTAGTCCTGGATTAAGCTCCAAAGTTTTTATCAGTCTGATTCCACCGTGAAAAATGCCTGTTTTATCCCCTTTTATGAGTTTTTGGCCATTGACTATCTTTAAATCGCTGCTTCCTGGTACAACAGTCGGCTCTGGAAGCGATCGCTTTTTTCTTTTTTCTTTTTTTTCCTTTCTTTTTTTGAAGCGAGTGGTTGAAGCAAATGGAGCATAAGAGCCCCCTGGTGGCCGAAGAAAAAAATCCACATATAAGCCGCACCGGTCTATAAGCCGCATGGTTCAAAGTTCAGGAAAAAAGTCGCGGCTTATAGTCCGAAAAATACGGTATTTATATTTTTTTATTGCTGAAACAAGAACCAAATATTTCAGTTGTTTAAAATAATCTGTTCCCCCTCTGTAACATGGGAACAAAATAATTTACCTCAAAGTCTTTAACTGTGTTAATCTCATCATAAACAGCAAAACCTGAAGATTTGAGAAAAGTAGCTTGGCCAATTGGCCAAAGTTACCTGGATGGAACCAAATACTATTTAGGATTGTAAGCTACAGTTTGCTCTGTTTCAGTTAAAGAAAACAAATTTTTTCACTGCATCTTTGATTAATTTTGTCCAGCTGTAGACTAGGTCTCGGTCCAATCAGAGCCAGGTATTGTGTAGTTTGTGCTTTAATCAGTTTTCAGTTCAATTAATTCAATCCAAGTCTATGGAACAGTCACAAAATGTCCCCAAAATCACTCTGTCCCTCTAAAATTGTTCAGAAAATCGAATCATATGGTTCGCTGAATATCGTGATATATATCGTATCGTGAGCAGAGTATCGAATATCGTATCGGTTCGTGAGATTAGTGTATCACTACAGCCCTAGTGGTGGTGGTTCTTATGTAGTTTGCAACAGATTGGATACCCAGCCACATCCTGCACATGTTTTGGTTGAGGTAGTAGTCTTTTTGTGAGTGATCCTTTTTTCTGCTCTCATGGACTCTCCAGTTCATACTGAGCTGTCTTGTACTCCTCTTGAAGGCTTTCTTTTTTTCTGTCCCTGTTAAACCAGGGTTTTTGTTGGGAAACGTACACACAGTCTGTGGTTTCCAAGCAGTCCTGCAGGCTTACAAACTGATGCAGGTCAGGCATTTTTTCTGAAGACTGAAGTTGTTAAAATTTCCCAAAATAATATTGTTTACCTGTAGGTACATCTCCAGTTTGTCTTAGGAGCTGCAGAGCTACACTTGACACCTGCATAGATCTCTGGCAGAAAACATGTTCAGGTCTAAACCCCACATGGATGAGCAGGGCTCTAGAGTGTGACCAATTTGGTCGCAAATGCAACCTGATTTCCTAATAGTGCGACTAAAAAAATGTCCGGTCGCACTGGTGCGACCAGTTGTTCGAGGGGGAGGGGGAGCGGTCGCCCGCTGGAAAAAAAGTTTCCATTTTCCATAAAAATAATCCAGCAGTATCAATGGTGGCCCATCGACAGTCTCATCTCTCCTAATAACAATGCGCTCTGCTCGCGGGCTCCGCTCCACACCTCCTGCACACACACGTTTGTTGTTCTATCCTCATGGGGACTTTGCATTGACTTCCATTCATTTCACTGTCAATTCCATAGCCAACCATAACCTCCCAGTTAGGTTACACACCTAACCCAAACCCTAACCTCACCTGGCTTTGTGTAAGGGGTAAATGGTCAATAATTGTACCCACCATGAAGCAAAAGTCTGTACACACGCGTGCGCGCACACATAGCGAAACAATCGTAGTTTGTTTTTTTTACCCAGATCGAAGTTACTAGATTGTTAACTAATTATTTTTGAGTTAATGTTGCCTTAATGAACAGTGATTAAAAAATAACCTGTAAAACTCTGATGTTAAATGTGACGTGATTGAAAATTTGGGTGCACCTAACTTTTGTGCTGGTGCACCTGAAGAAAAAATGTTAGGCGCGCCGGTGCAACCAGTGCAAAATGTTAGTCTAGAGCCCTGATGAGAAATATTAGTGATTGAAAAACTGGACCAAACTTGCCCATCTTCATTTCTAAGATGAACTCCAGCAGATTAAATCTTAAATGGAAACAGAGAAGACCTAGATGGGTATGTTGTGGTGTACAACAAAGAATACTGGTTTACTTGGTCCGACACCACCTTTATAGGATCCAGAGCTAGATACCACAGCACACCTACAGAGGTCAAAAGGTCATCAGGCCCGAATGTCTGAGGAAACATATCTTTTAAGGTTTTCTCAGGCTTTTTGACATGAAACGCTGATCACAAAGCTATAATCTCAGCTGTTGGGCGGTATTCATCATCTTCATACCCCGGTATACTGTCATATTTTGATACGATATAAACTTTGCAACAATAATTTTTACATACCTTCATCATATTTTGAAACCACAATGTAACATTTAGCGTAGTCTTTTTTTTAATGTATGGTCATCATATTGATACCACGATGTAACCTTTAGCATTGTCATCATTTTTACATACAGTCATCATACATTTATACCACGATATAAGCTTTAGAATAGTCATCATTTTTACGTAGCATCATCATACTTTAATACCACGATGTAACCTTCAGTATAGTCATCATTTTTTCATACAGTCATCTAGAGCTGCCACAAACGATTATTTTTATAATCGATTAATCATCGATTATTTTTTCGATTAGTCGACTAATCGGATTGTGGTGGCACGATTTACCAAGAATGCAGAAACACGTTGGAATAAATGCACAGGAAGTCTGCGTGTGTGGTCGTCAAATGATTTAATTTGAGCAACAACAGAGCAGAAGTCAATCAGAGAAGTCTGTCAAGTTGTGGCTGGCTCGTCAGCGCAGAGCAGCCGATAATATAACATCCTGTAATATGCTTGCAACCAATCACAGTTCGCCAACTGTGAACCATCTAACCAATGACAGGGCTGTCAGCCCGGAAACACCTTATCAAAATAAAAGAGGTCATGCATTGCTGGAGTCTTGAAGTCTGGGCCGATAGAGTAAAACAGCTGAAACTAGTTATCATGAGATGTGATTACTGGACAGTGTCAAGGTAGAACAGATATACATAATTATTCCATAACAGGATCATACGTTAATTGAATATAAAACATACAGCTTATTGTGCCAGAATGCAGCTGCTATTATATATCCATGGTTAGATTTTAGCTATATGCTAACTAAAAATAATTGCTGTGGAAGACAAGTTCTGCTCTGCAGATATTACACAGGTTTCTCTTTCATTTTCTTAAAATGATCCCACACTTTTGAGCTCCGTTGCTGGGTAGCCATGATACCAGAACCTGTCTGTATAATGTGTTGTGACTGTGCATGTGTGTCGAGGACAGAAAGGCAGACGTGGCAGTGGAAGGTGACAAAGCAGTTAGGAGAGAAAAACAAAGTGAACAAAGTGAACAAAAAACGATTAATCGATTTTTAAATTAGTCATCGATTATTTTAATAATCGATTAGTCGTCGATTAATCGACTAATCGTGGCAGCCCTACAGTCATCATACTTTAATACCACGCTGTAACATTTAGCGTAGTCATCATTTTTACATACATCATCATATTTTGATACCACAAGATAACCTTCAGTACAGTCAGCATTTTTACATACTGCCATCATATTTTGATACCGTATTATAACAAAATACATCTGGTTAATATATTGTGTGTTTTTCCTCCAGAGATGAGCATCAGGACTTCAAGGAAGAAATGGAGCGTCTGAGGAGACTGAGGGGCAAAGGCTCACCAAAGAAGGGAGAGGGGAAGAGAGCGGCCAAGAAGAAATGAGGAGAGACCTTTCTGCTCCTCCACAAAAAGTCAGGACTACAATCTGAGGAGGCTCAAAGAGTTGGACTGCAGGTTGTTTCTGTGAGAGGATGCTAACGCTAAACAACTCCATTAGCCTCTCAGTTTCATCTGAAGCCTTCCTGTTAGATTGAACCAATATTTAGTTAAAATGCTCCTGTCCACGTGGACTGTAATTATTCATTTTAGATCTGAATGCTGTTGTTTCTGAACAGATGATGTACAAGACATACAGAGTGAAAATACAAATGTAAATAAAACATTTTTTAAAACTGTATATAATATAATAGTTTTAATCAGGGCAGTCGTTCAGTGTAGATGGAAAAAGCTAGCACTGGCAGCGGCGACAGGCAGCAGCAGTGGTGTGGCGTGTTTGTGATGGTTTTTGTCTTTACCGCCGTAACCAAAGGTTTGGACAAATGTTGCGCGTTATTTTAACCACGGCATACCGGGAATTTTATTTTCACTACTTTCTTCTGTCACCTCCTGAGTGCATTATGTGAGCACTGAAGGCCTCTATATTGCGGGACAGGTGTGGGTGGTGTGGACCTCTGGAGGCCATCCGTTCAAGAGCATCCCAGCGGTAACTGGGGCTGGACTTCGAAGTCAACAGGCATAAGGAAGAGGGGGAGCCGGGTGGTGTTCATCAGACTGAAGATGTACAGCTGAAAACTTTCTGAAAGCTTCATTAAACTTGTGGTACATGAGATATTTTGCCGACATACAGACCTGGATATCAGGGGGTTCTTTAACCTTTTTGACCTCGGGACCCAATTTGTTCAATATAAAGTGACATGAGGCCCAGTCACACATTACCATACAGATAAAAATGATAATTATTCTAAATCTTGGTTTAATTTATATTGTATTTGCATTATAACTAAATAAAATACACTTAGAGTTTAAAAGTAAAACTCCTGTCAATTAACCCCGTAACAGTCATAACAGTCGTCCATGAAATCCTTTTAAATGCCTTTTGACATTTTATTTATTTATTTATTTATTTGTTTGTAAGAATGTTAAACTAAAGAAAACACCTGGAGGAAGTCATCTGACGCTCTGGTTTTCAAAATAATAGCCCCCAGTAGCATCTGAAAACATTTAACCCCTTAACAGTCACCCATAAAATTCCTTAAATTCCTTTTGACATTTTATCTTTTTGTAAGTGTGTCAAAATAAAAGCCCCTGAAACAGTTAAAGGCAGAAACCGCACCAACCCAGTGATGGTACAAAGACAGTTACAAGACATGATTATGAAAAACATTTTTTTTAATATTGTAACCTGCTCGTAACAATTATTTGAACAAATACAACAGTCAGTCAACAGACCACTCGGGCTTATCAACACAAAAAGGTTTTTTAACATAAAAAAACAACAAAAATAGACAATTCAATAAATACATTTGTGATCATAAAATACATTCAAAAATATTTAATGTAAATGTTCAAAAAAAAAAACTAAATGAAAATAAAGCATTTTTAAATTGTTGCATGGTAGAACCAGAAGCTGCTTTTCATATTAGTGACAATAACAGTAACAACAGCTTTTTGACAACATGCTTAAAAATAAACTATGAAAATAAATTTGATAAAGTGCAAATTAAAATATAGCAGTATCTGCAACTGTATTTGATAATGTTTTGAATTTTTAAAATATTGCATGGTAGAACCAGAGGATGCACTTCATATTAGCGACAAACTTGGTTATTTTTTGTTGGGTTACCTTCATTTTTGCTTCTACTTTTAGTTTAAAACAGGTTTCCATTCTCGGCAGGTTTCGAAGATTCTTCTACTATTAAAAAAATTTGTTAAACATCTGAGTGGCGCACTACTGCTACTAGTGGTGAGAAAGTGTACTGCACAGTATTCTAAATCTATGCGGCCCTCTGCGGCCCAAAGTTAAAAACTTCTTCTTTTGAGGCCCTCGAGGTGGTGGGCCGCGGACTCGGGTTGGTTAGAAGGAGGGATCAAGGCTCCCAAACAAAAAAGTAAAAATGTCTTGGCAACGAAACCTGGAATGTTTGGTAAAATGATTTCTAGCAGATGGTTCAGGAATGTCCAAGCAAACGAGAGTTGTGGATTCAGGACAAGGTTCTCGTCCACGACCCCTCTCCACTCAGACCTCAGACGCTGAAGACACAGGTGAGGTGTTGACTGAGTCGTGGAGTCTCTGAGGAAAGGTGTCAACCCTCTCCTCCCCTCTATCACGTGAGGTGTGTGGGCAACTGGTGGGCTCAGGTGCAGAGTCCTGGGGTCCTCTAATAACAAAGTCGTAAACCTGGAGCTCAGGAGACCACTTGAACAAATAGGAAACTGCTGGAACTGCATTATGCTGATGGCATTAGTCCCACCAATGTACACTGGTATGGAGGGTTAAAGGAGACAAAGAAATGCATTGTTAAAATCAATAAACATGATTACTAGAAACATTAATTAAACATATTTATTACACTGTATTTCATGTGTCTCCAATGTGGAGTCGTAATAAATAAAAACACTGAAATATTTTAACATTTTTACAAACCTCTCTTTAAAATAACATTGCATTATTTAAATTCATAATTAAAAAAGGTAGATTTAATTATTTGGGAGATTTAGTTAATGTTATGTTACAAAATCTAATGACGTCTTTAATAGTTTATTATCTTTAATGGGAGATTTACATTATTTCATGAAACATTTAATTGCACATTTTATAATTCAACGGTACATTTAATTATTTAATGATGTACTGAATGATTTAATGATACGTGATAATGATTTATTCAGTGAAGTTAAACTGGGTAGAGTATTCTGAAATTTTACTTGAGTAGTGATATTTCATATTACTCAAGTAGTAAAAAAGTTAAAAAAGAAAAAAATTGTGTAGGTCTTCTGGACGGGTTCTTCTCTAATGAAACGTTTCGTCTCTCCTCCAAGAGACTTCTTCAGTCTGAGAG
>NW_013952715.1:79571-80940 GCF_001266775.1 Austrofundulus limnaeus | reverse complement strand
GCACAGAAACAGTACTATATAACATTTTAGACACATTCTAGACAGTTTATCAGCTAAAAAAAGTTAATTTTGGGGTAAGTTACTCTTTAAATTGAGGAAAGAATATATATTTATTGGTAAATTTAATCAAACTGGCTTAGTGGAACCAGTTTGGTTCAGTAAATTCACTATATTTCTTAGTGTGTTTACTTTCCCAATTTTTGTGAACAGTTTTACGACTTTTACTTGAGTAGTTTTCTCATCAGTGAAATTTATTTTTACCAAAGTCATTTTCTGTTCATGTAATTTTATTTTAACTTAGTTATTTTTTCCCCCCAAGTACTTTATAGACCTCTTCATTCAGCCTGAGAAACGAGACAGGGGCAGGAAGTAAAAGAAGCCATGTTTCCTTCTGTTGATTCAGAGTCAAAATGCCGAAATTCTGCGCCGTGTACAGTTGTTGCAGCCACTCTAACCAGGAGAAATATCAAAGTTTTTTCATGTTCTGAAAGTAGTGTGTCACAAGGGAGTTAAATTTTAAAAACTTGCAGAAAAAATAGGACAAAAGTGCATCAACAATCTACAGCTAAAAACAGGAGGTGCGGAAACAAACAATGCAACAGTTCGCAGCGACCACTTTCTAACAGGTCAGGATCGTACCGTTTAAATCATATTGTCATATATTTTCCTGGAAAGTTACTAGAATTTGGGTTCACAGAAGCCAAATAAATTTTTTGCAAGCCGATCCAACCACAGAGAAATAACAGGAGTTAATTTGTGGTTAGCATTAGCAATAGCATTGTTATCATAGGCTAAACTACTTAAAATAGCACAAGTCACCCAGGCAGAAACAAGTCAACAGCCATTTAAAGTTTCTTTGGATCCTAAATGTTTGACCCAACCTGAAACAAAACAATTGAGGCTTTTGAAAGCTTTCATCTGGCTTGTCGTAGCCCCGGTCGTAGCCTATAACATGAGGTCTGCAGCACCAGATAGTAGTGTCTGTTGATTTCCTCAACAACAGGTAAATCCTCCAGATTATATAACAAATCTTTTTTATTAAGATATTATGAATCATATCATGAATGTTATTATTTTTTTGCCATATCTTGTCTGTGCCAGCCCATTTAGGGCATTAGCGTACTCGCTGTGATCCATTTCGCTGTGTTGAGCCAAAGCAAAGCACTTCCTGCCCCCATCTGAGATTCACGCATCATCTGAGTCATGTGACTGCAACCCAGCAATAGGGCTGCCACAAACGATTATTTTTATAATCGATCAATCACCTATTATTTTTTTCGATTAGTTGATTAATCAGATCATACGTTAATTGAATATAAAACATAGAGCTCATCGTGCCAGAATGCAGCTGCTATTATATAACCATGGT
>NW_013952715.1:76501-78124 GCF_001266775.1 Austrofundulus limnaeus | reverse complement strand
GTTCACCTGCTCAGCACTTTACACAAGGAGATGCTGTATGGGAGAGTGATGCAGAGGAAGCCTTTTCTCCACTCACAAACAGAGCTGCTTGAGGTTTGCTAAAGCACATTTGGACAAGCCAGCTTCATTTTGGAATAAGGTGCTGTGGACTGATGAAACTAAAATAAAGTTATTTGGGCAGAACAAGAGTCGTTATGCATAGAGGAAAAAGAACACAGCACTCCAAGAAAAACACCTGCTACCTACAGTAAAATGTGGGCGTGGTTCCATCATGCTGTGGGGCTGTGTGGCCAGTACAGGGACTAGGAATCTTGTTAAAGTTGAGGGACGCATGGATTCCAACCAATATCAGCAGATTCTGGAGACCAATGTCCAGGAATCAGTGACAAAGCTGAAGCTGCTGAAGCCGAGGCTGCATCTTCCAACAAGACAACCACCCTAAACACTGCTCAAAATCTACTAAGGCCTTCATGCAGAGGAACAAGTACAACGTTCTGGAATGGCCATCTCAGTCCCCAGACCTGAATATTATTGAACATCTGTGGTGTCACTTAAAGAGAGCTGTCCATTCTCAGAAACCATCAAACCTGAATGAAGTAGACATGTTTTGTAAAGAAGAATGGTCTAAAATACCTTCAGCCACAATCCAGACTCTCATTAGAAGCTATAGGAAGTGTTTAGAGGCTGTTATTTATGTGAAAGGAGGATCTACTAAATATTGAGGTAAGGTTTTTTTTATAGTGCCCAAATTTATGCACCTGCCTGATTTTGTTTAACCAATTATTGCACACTTTCTGTAAATCATATAAACTTCATTTCACTTCTCAAACATCACTGTGTTTGTCCCCTATCTTGCATTTAACTGATATTTTTAATCCAAACAATCAATGATTTATAAAGGAGAATCAGGAAAATTAACAAGGGTGCCCAAACTTTTACATATGACTGTAAGTGTGCTGTAGGAAACAGTCACATTACTGACTTCTGTTTCAGTGACTACTGGTCTCAGCAGACCTTTCATTTCACAAACTAACAAGATTATACTTTTTTGTTTGATGTAAACAAATGACTGTAAGAGAACTGCCTGAATTCTTTTTTCCGAGGAACGGTTGTTGGGCTGGGATGGTTGGACACACTGAGGAGAGACACTTCTGTTGGACAAAGGATGTTAGAGATGGATCTGCAGGCAGGAGATGACAAATGTTTGTTTGTCAGGTTATATTAATAATAAAATTTAGCAAGAGGAAATGAAAAAATCACACCAAGCAAAGACTCAAGCGGAAAACAGCTGTCCGGCCAGTGAATGGGCTACCAGTTTACTTAAGGGGGGGGGGGGGGGGTCAATGCTCCCCTTGCCCCCCACCTCCCCCTCTAGTAGCATCTCTGGATCATTTTCTGATAGGGTTGGGCATAAACTTATTGTGTGCAATTAATCGTCAAAAATACATTAATCGATTCGTTTTTGGCGCTTGAAGATTAATACGATTAATGCCGCCAGGCAGACTGACTGGTGCTCCTCGCCGCTTCAAATACAGCGGGTAAAATAAGTATTGAACACGTCACCATTTTTCTCAGTAAATATATTACTAGAGGTGCTAATGACATGAAATTTTCACCAGATGT
>NW_013952715.1:73037-74351 GCF_001266775.1 Austrofundulus limnaeus | reverse complement strand
ATCTAGCAGTATGAACACAGCGCTCCGCTCTACACCCCGCGCGCACAAACACACACCCTTATTTTTCTATCCTCATGAGGACTTACCTTCCCCTCAGTGAAGCAAAAGCTGAAAAGTTTGGGAACCACTGCACTTTGGTTCCCAAAGTTGGGCTTGGGACCCAATTATGAGTCATGAAGCACCTTGGATAATCTCCAGAAATCAATTTAAAGGGTAATAAAATAATTGCTGATGTAATATTTTCCCTGTAATTATTACAAAAACACAAAAATTAAGTAAAAAAAAGTATTTATATTTGTGTAAAAGCTGTTTAGATTGTCAAAAAGCCTGTGTTTTTATGGTTTTTAACAAATTTCATGTACTCAGACCAGTAATATTTGGGGTCACATGTTTTTGCCATGGATATTTTGTGTGTCAGAAGATAAAAAGTTTGGGAACCACTGATTTATACAACACTGATTTTTCTGAAGAGCAAATCTTTCCCACTAAATTGGTCATGTCTTGCTAGGACAGAAGGGATTCAGGGGATTAATCGTCAAATTAAATGTTATCGGCTAAATACCCCAATTAATCGTGATTAGGTTTTTGGCAATACTGCCCAGCCCTATTTTCTGAAGGTTTCATTATTTGCTCACAAACAGGCTGAGAGCGACCACCTGTAATGATGAGTGCTCTCTGCCTCCCCCTGCCGGCCGCACCTGCTTCCTGCACCTCTCTTCATTATTTTCCACTCAGCTTCTCGCAGTTTAAAATGGCGGCGTTGAGCAGCGCCGAGTCCCCACCGCCCGTCTTTAACGGAGACGCCGCGGAGCTGGATTCGGGCCGGGACCGCGGCCTGGACGAGCTGGGTACAGGCTTGGACCCTTCGTGTTCGTCGGGGATTCCCGGAGGTCCGCACGATGAGGAGGTATGAGGCTGCGGAGGGGGGTGGGTGGGGGTGTGTGTGAAGCGGGGCTTAGCTCGTGTCCGAGCGGAGCTAATTGGATGGAAACGCTCAGGAAACACCGGCTGGAATGCGGGGTCGTGGGGAGGGAGAGCGAGGGCGGAGGTGGGGTGGTGGGGATGCGGCGCAGGGTGCGAGGCGATGCAGCGACACGGGACCGGCGGTCCTGGTTGAGCCCAGCCAGGCCGCGCTCCGGGGCCTCGGGTCTCCGTGAGCAGAAGGATGCCGCGGCCGGAGCCGGGAGGACGGCCCTGCTTGGCTCGGGCCCTGGCTGCCTCCACTCGGAGTCGGTCTTGGATCCGTTGAGGCTGTTACTGCAGCCGCAACACACACACACACACACACACACACACACACACACACACACACAC
>NW_013952715.1:70837-72730 GCF_001266775.1 Austrofundulus limnaeus | reverse complement strand
CACACACACACACACACACACTAGACTCAACAAAGACACGCAGCTGAGCTTTCTGACGCAGTGTGCGGGGAAAGTTATCCTGACTCCAGCTCTGCACCTCACACAGGTGATGATGATGATGGAGGATGAAGTCATGCTTGTGATGACTGGTAATAATTTCTGATTTTAACAGCAGGTGTATCACACACACACACACACACACACACACACACAGTGTGTGTGTTGAGGTCAGAGGCCTCAGCATCAAACAGGATCATTTCAAACCTTCAGATTATTTAACAGGTTGAAGGCCTAATATCCTCTGAATCCACCTGCCACCTGTGGGATAGAGCTTCAGACTGAAATCATCTCCTGATTACAGAGTTCCGATCAAACCTTGAAAATTTTCCGCCACTAAATAATTATTGAGGATGACTGTCAGCTACTACCACACATTATTTATTTGGCTACATTAGTGTCATTGTCATCTATTAATCAACATATTGATTGTTATTGGCGCACTGTCGCAATCAGCCATGATAAAAGTTTAACCAATACCAGCCACCCTGCTGTACTGGCTGTGTGACCAGTCTAGACCAGTTGTTCCCAAACTTTTTATCTTCTGACCCACAAAATATCCGTGGCAAAAACTTGTGACCCCAAATATTACTGGTCTGAGTACAAACTTTGTTAATAACCCTAAAAACACAGGCTTTTTGACAATCTAAACAGCTTGTACACAAATATAAATACTTATTTATACTTTTTTGTGTTTTAGTAATAGTTATACGGAAAATATTACATCAGCAATTATTTTATTACCCTTTAAATTTATTTCCGGAGATTATTCAAGGTGCTTCATGACCCATAATTGGGTCCCAAGTAGGGATGTAAGAAAATATCGAAACACTGAAATATCGTGATATTTCATTTCCCGATACTGTATCGATATTCTAAAGCCCTGTATCGATTTTTCATTAAGGTTTAAAATGTCAACCTTCTTGCCAACCGGTCATTTTTATGTTGTAGTTCAGCCTCTGACCACTAGCTGGCAGCAGTGAGACAGCCATTTGGCTCCTCTACCTCTTGAGCGTCAGAGAGTAAGGGTAGCATTAGCATTGTAGGAGACAATGTAAGCATTGTAAGTAAACATTAGCTTTTTTTTTCAGTAAGAGGTTTCTATTTAATAGAATTTTTGGACAAAAAGAAATCGCAATATATTGCCTTGCTTACAGTTTCGCAGTATATTGGGAAATATCGTATTGTGACCCCTCTGTTATGATATGTATCGTATCGCCAAATTCTTGCCAAAACACAGCCCTAGTCCCAAGCCCAACTTTGGGAACCAAAGTGCAGTGGTTCCCAAACTTTTCAGCTTTTGACCCACAAAATAACAGTAGCAGAGACCTGTGCCCACAGCTATTTGTGGATGATAAACATTTGTATCAGGTCAACTAAACATGGGCATAGTAACAAATTTTTTATAATACAATTATCTATGTTAAATACACTAACTCATTTGTAACAAATAAGGCAAAAATGTCATTAATTCAGAAAATCTTTTCAGGACCCCACCTTGATGTTTCAGGACCCCACTTTGGGTCCCGACCCCAACTTTGGGAAACACTGGTCTAGACAAGATTTTCTGAATTAATGACATTTTTGCTTTAGTTGTTACAAAGCAGTGAGCTTAGTGTATTTAAAATGATAAATGTAGTATAAAATATTGTTACTATGCCCATGTTTAGTTGACCTGACAAAAATGGTTGGGGGCTCAGGTCTCTGCTACTGTTATTTTGTGGGTCAAAAGCTTAAAAGTTTGGGAACCACTGCACTTTGGGCTTGGGACCCAATTATGGGTCATGAAGTACCTTGGATAATCTCCAGAAATCAATTTAAAGGGTAGTAAAATAA
>NW_013952715.1:67912-70827 GCF_001266775.1 Austrofundulus limnaeus | reverse complement strand
TTATTTTACTACCCTTTAAATTGATTTCTGGAGATTATCCAAGGTACTTCATGACCCATAATTGGGTCCCAAGCCCAAAGTGCAGTGGTTCCCAAACTTTTAAGCTTTTGACCCACAAAATAACAGTAGCAGAGACCTGAGCCCCCAACCATTTTTGTCAGGTCAACTAAACATGGGCATAGTAACAATATTTTATACTACATTTATCATTTTAAATACACTAAGCTCACTGCTTTGTAACAACTAAAGCAAAAATGTCATTAATTCAGAAAATCTTGTCTAGACCAGTGTTTCCCAAAGTTGGGGTCGGGACCCAAAGTGGGGTCCTGAAACATCAAGGTGGGGTCCTGAAAAGATTTTCTGAATTAATGACATTTTTGCCTTATTTGTTACAAATGAGTTAGTGTATTTAACATAGATAATTGTATTATAAAAAATTTGTTACTATGCCCATGTTTAGTTGACCTGATACAAATGTTTATCATCCACAAATAGCTGTGGGCACAGGTCTCTGCTACTGTTATTTTGTGGGTCAAAAGCTGAAAAGTTTGGGAACCACTGCACTTTGGGCTTGGGACCCAATTATGGGTCATGAAGCACCTTGGATAATCTCCAGAAATCAATTTAAAGGGTAATAAAATAATTGCTGATGTAATATTTTCCTTATAACTATTACAGAAACACAAAATAAGTATAAATAAGTATTTATATTTGTGTACAAGCTGTTCAGCTTGTCAAAATCCTGTGTTTTTAGGGTTATTAACAAAGTTTGTACTCAGACCAGTTATATTTGGGGTCACAAGTTTTTGCCATGGGTATTTTGCAGGTCAGAAGATAAAAAGTTTGGGAACCACTGGTCTAGAGAGACTGTGTCTCGGCTGGTCCTGCTAGAGGAGCTGGCTGTGGAGACAGAGGGTCTGAGCCTCTCTGATCAAACCGCTGCTTGGAACAAGAAGAAGTAGAAGATGATGGATAGATGGAGGGATGAATGAAAATATGGATGGATGTGTGGACAAAAGAATGGATACTTTTACACAGTGTATTTTGCGACACCAGGCGGCGAAAAGCATAAGATGCAGCTTGAGTTAATCTGAAAACAGCTATTTCCTCATGGTTGTCAGTAGGGATGTCCCAATACCACTTTTTCACTTCTGATACGATACCGATATTACAACTTTGAGAATTGTCCGAAACCGATTTTGACCCGTTACCATAACAGTACAAGTCACACACTTTTACCTATTTTGTAGTGTAAAATCTTGGAAAAGTCTTGATCAGGTCAAACAGTGTAAAAGAGTAGCTATGAGAAAAACTGACCCATTTATTTTTAACCAATGGATCACATACATTTTACACTGAAGAATATTCTACAATTTAATAAAATAAATTATAATACCCTGAAAAATAAAACAAAATAAAAACAAAATGGTGTTTTAAAGTATAAAATAACAATTCAAAATCACTTAAGTTATTGTTTTACTACCCGTCAGCCTGGTGCTGCTTTATGGTGGAAAAAACTGGAGGTGGGGACAAAACAAAACCCCACATTATTGTCTGTTCAAAGTTAAGAGTCCACAGCTCCAATTTTACTGACTGTAACCAAAACATTGTGATCATTGCACTTAATCTTCACTCAAACAAGTGTGTAAACAGATTAAACATCACTCTAATAACAAGAGCAAAAAATAAATAGTAAGAATTAGTCAGTTGTTTAAATTGATAGCTGCCTTTCTTACTGCTGCATTTTCTGAGCATCATGTGGAGATCAGCCTCTCGCTCCTGCAGGGAGCAGTTTTTATCACTGCTCTCGTCATATTGCTCATTTTCCAAAACAAAAGCTGCGCTCTCCTTTCTTCTGTCCATCAATCCCAGAGCTAATCCACGGGATGTCAAAACTGTAAGCGTGCTGTCCTCGTTTCTGCTAGCTTAGAACCACCGACCGGACCAGAGAGGAGGTTCTGAAACAGCGCGGCTGTGTGCGGTCACTGGACCGAGGCTGAACCGAGCCGAACCACAAAGCTGCTGCCAGGGTGGAGAGTAGTTGTCGCTCCGGTTTAAAACGTTCACGGTTCTGTGTTCCCCCTCGGAAAACTGCAACTCTGTTTCTGATGAAAATAGAAAGTTCTGCCGACATTCTTGCTAACTTGTTAGCGCAGCATGTTGTTGTGATCACATGATCTCTGCATGCTGGATCCAAACGCTGCTGGATAGAAACACTGGAGCGGAGTCAGTGAACTGCTGGAACGGACTGCTAATATCGGAGCGCTTATATCGGACATTTTTTTATGCAGGCCGATAAAATCCGATACTCATTTTTTGGCTGATATCGGACCGATATCCGAGATCGGGACACCCCTAGTTGTCAGTAGCAGAGATCCAGTTAATGACAAACTATATTTAAAATAAACTCTATAAATCATTAGTTGGTGTTTATCAATGGTTCTGAAGCAGAAAAATATAACCCTGTTGTTTAAAAAAAGGCTTCTTTCTCCATCTAATCAAACATAGATCTGTTAGTTTGTTTTTTCTGCACTTCTGTCTTGTTCATTTCATCAAACAAGTTCACACTTAAAGTGATGCGTTGATGTTCACACTGCTGGCAAAAGTGGTCCCAATCTTTATTTTTTTTTAAACCAACCCAGCTCTTCACACGCATGGTCTTAGCAGATCCATTTGACACCAACATATTATGCTAATGGTGCTACATGTTGGATCAGACCCACACTAGCATTCATACTTGTGTTTGTTTCTACTATCAGAAGCCACATTCTGAACCCAAATATCAGATGGAAACATTGGACCAAACAATCGCTGTGTCCAAAACGACAGGCTGGGTCCTCCGGAGGACCCAGACTACCTGGTCGAGGTGGGCCGGGTCCTTGGTAGACCGGGAAGACCGGAAAAAAAGAGGCTGT
>NW_013952715.1:56435-67565 GCF_001266775.1 Austrofundulus limnaeus | reverse complement strand
GTCTACCATTACTAGCATAAAAAAATCTCCGGACGGGCCGCAATGCATTATGGGATATGCTGGGCCGGAAAGGATCCATCAGACCAGTCCTTTGATTCGGGCCAAAGGAAGGACGTATTTGTCGGCCGCATCGGAGGAGTCTTCGGTTTTGGACGGCCTTCGTCGCGGCGCTGTGACGTATGCGGCGACAAATTCAGCCTTCGGAGGACCCGGCCCGCCGTTTTGGACACAGCCAATCACAGCAGATAAGAATTTATTGGACAGCCACTTCAGAATGGTTTCACAAACCACGCTAACGTGTTGCATGTTCATTTCCTCCCATAAACACGGTGTGCCGTGTGTGACTAGAGCTGTGTATTGGCAAGAAACTGGTGATAAGATATGGGTCACGGTACGATGCATCATGATATATTGTTATTTTGTAAGCAAGGCGATGTATTGTCCTCTTTTCTCCAAAAGATACTAATTTAAAAAAAAAAACACTCAGTATAAAAAACACACCATGATTAAATGCATACAATCTGATTAAATTCAGTTTATTTTTATGTAATCAGAAGAACACTGCACAATTGTAAGAACTGCATTTTTATTTTATGTTGCTTCTTACAACATTAAGCCTTAATTAAAAATTGAAACAGTGTCAGGAAATATTGCAATATTTCAGTGTGTTGATATTTTCTTTCACCACAATGCATGACATCATGTCTTCCAGGTCATGGACTGTTAGAGTTTGACAGAGCAGAGGTCCACTTTAAATTAGAATGTCAGCGACCAAAAAGAAAAAAAAAAAAATCAGAATTGAGCATTAAGACCAGCAGAGTGAACGTAGTTTAAGATTATGAAAAAAATAAAAATAAAAACTCATTTCAGCTTCTGTTCCGCCACTTAGTCCTTCTACATTTTGTGCCTTCATGTAAAGGGTGTGTCCAAACTTAGGTTCGTGAGGTGTAACAGTTCTTTGACCTGACATACTGAGAGTTTTTAGAGATCCACTACTAATGAAATATTAACGTTGCACTAACAAAAAAAAAAAAAAAAAAAACCACAAAAATATTTTGGTGTTGCTAAAAGCAGAGAAGTGGATGAAGGTGTTTGTACTCTGTTAAATAAAAAACAACAATGTATAAAGGTCACTGAAATAATTTGAAACTGACAAAAGAAATAAAGAGAAAATAAATCAGCCAATGCTTTAGAATTTTTGGTTAAACTAGAATAAAAATAATAATGAAAGTGGCCTAGACTCAAAGTATAATACTTCTAGAGAGACAGAAACTAACCTGTCCTCAGGGACATGCTGCACAGTGTCCTGTAATGAACATCACAGGGGTCTCGTCCTGTAATCAGTCCATCTGTGTTTAAAGGCTGACTGGTAGTCACAGGGCTGTTTGGTATCATGGTGTACCACACTGATCATGCAGCACAGAAAGCTGGGGACAGTGTCTCAGCTGAGGACAGTGTGCCCCAGGAGTTTAGAAAGACAATGACTGGCATCATGCTAAAGGTAAAGACCAGTGGTGGAAAGAGGTAATCCAAAGTTAGTTGTGCAAGTTCAAAAGCACTTGCGTTCAGTGAAACAGTATAAGCTAATTCTAAAGAGCAAAATGGACTCAGAGTTCACCAGTGTACATTCCATTGATGTCGTCATGTCACTTTACTTTTACAGTGTTGCACATAACGCCACGGTTTGGGGAGGTGATTTGTTGAAACAGACTTTTGGCTCATGGTGATAAGTAAACAGTTGTTGAGGATGGCTAATTCTGCTGCTTCTTGGCCATTGTCTTATGTTTATGTTAGAGCTTTGGTATGAAAGCGTGCAATATATTAGTAATTTTAAACTGTTTGTTGGAGAACTGAAGCGACGCGAGAAGCTGGTAAAATCCATTTCTATGAACATCCAAGACAGTTAAAACTACAAATGGCTGAAGATAAAAACTATGAAAGTGAAAATAAAATTGGTTTAAAAATATGTCGTTAGAGATATCAAAATAATGTGTTAAACAGGAGGCATTGTGTTGTTTTTGTTTTTGATATTGTTTTACTATCACTATATTTATTACATAGGGTTCTGTATGTTGAATTCATGATTAAATGCAGCAAAATAAACAATTTCAAAGGTAAAGATTTACTTAAAAGCAAACTATAAACATAATAAAATATCCCATAAAGACGTGAAAGTACAAAAGGTGTACGGGCAACTTTGCATTTGTTTGCATTCCTTGTGGTTCTATTCGGGCTGGGCTGCTCGCCATGATTTGACATCAGCTATATTCATTTGATTGGTTTACTGGCGGGGTTACGTCACACAGATTAACTTCACGTTAATTATTTGTAGTGACTTTAACCTTATTTTTGTTCTTTTACACAAGTTAAACTCAGCAAGAAGAAGCTAACGTAAGCTACAGTTAGCTTACCGCTCTCTGTTATCCTGCATGATGTCATTAGTGTCATACTGCTGGATGGTCCGGTACAGCTTTCTGTACTTTTCCTTTGAGTTTGGTGTAGCAAGTCCATTATCATTGTTGTCACAAATAAAACTAAATAAGATTGATGGATTTAAAGAAGATGTCACCCAGACTGCTCTCTGCTCAGCTCAACATGGTCGCCGAGGTAGAGTAAGGCCAGGCTGTGAGCAGCGGCACCCTCTTCTGGATGATGGTCAGACTACACTGAAATAAGGTTTAAACTGATGTTTTCAATTAATCGAATGAAAGGAATTTTAATCTAATAAACCATTATTCAACAATTAATTGTAAGTCGATTAATTGTTTGCATCCCTATTCTTAATATAAATTGGACGACACATTGTAAACCCCTTCATCTTTTCTCCTGGAACTCTTCTAGTTTAATCTTCTATTTGCTAACAAAGAGTGGAACACACAGGAACACAGTTTTTGCAGTGGGTGATAATGGCATCCAGTCAGTAGGTTTGTCTGCTGTTTAACATGCTGTTAAATGATTTAAAGAGGATTTGGGTTGATTGATACCAGCAGCCCCACACAGATCTAAAGGAACGTATTTATTCAAGTATAATACGTAAAATTTAATCCATAAAACCATGCACAAAGTTGGGGGGCAGTTTTATACTCTGATAAATATTTTTGCTGATGTATTTTAACTGAAATATCGGCCTCATTCACAAAATGCCTGAGTTTGGAAATGAAACCACGTCGTAAAAAGCGGTTGAAGCGATCTTACCTCTAACACTCCTTTGTGCCTCTGAGAGAGATAGTAACAGATCCAAGCAGGCAACATGATGTGAAAAAAAAGATAAAAAGGCACTCCTGCATAACGAACTAATGATATTAATGTGCGACTGGGCCGCTCCTGGAAAAACAACAAACACATGGTCGTCTGTAATGGCTGCCGTCTACCGGTGTTCTGTAAAAGTTGGTCTACCTGAAAAAGGTTTCCCCACCAGAGGGGGCGCTCGCGAGACGCAGAGGATGAGATTGTTGTTGGGTGGGATTCTGATGCCTTTTATTACAAAGGAGGAATACCAGAAACTTTTAATGATACAGATGATGGTGAGCCTGATTTTGAAGGCTTTGATTCAGCTTTATCCACACTTGTTAGAGCCACATAGCTTTATCTGTTTGTTATATCACACCAGTTAACAAATGAACATTTGYTAGTTTTTGTTGTAGTTATACATTTGTTGTTGTGTACCTTTTAGTACATATGTTGTTAAAATTAAAAACGGATACAACAGTCAAGTGATAATTTTACTGATATATATACTGTATATAAAGACTGCAAAAGTTGAAAAATCCCGAAGTCCATATGAAATTAGAGGTTGTATAAGAATTAAATTTTTTTATGCATTTTGGGTTAAAAATGGGGGGGTCGTATTATACACGAATAAATACGGTAATGCTTTATTTATTTTGTGAATGTGCTAACAGAAAAGTGTTGCGTGTTTCTGCAGATCTGGAACATCAAACAGATGATCAAGCTGACACAGGAGCACCTGGAGGCTCTCCTGGAGAAATTTGGAGGAGAACACAATCCTCCCTCCATATATCTGGAGGTATGAGCGCATCAGTGTTAGTGAAGCAGACATGTAATGTGTCCAGATGTTTGGAAGCTCTTCAGTGTGTTTTCCTCCCGGGCAGGCCTACGAGGAGTACACCAGTAAGCTGGACGCCCTGCAGCGGAGGGAACAGCAGCTGCTGGAGGCCATGGGGAACAGCGCAGACTTCTCCTGCTCACCTTCTCCCACACCGGGACTGTTGGAGGTCAAGATGGGAGGCTGCGGAGGAGCTCAGGCCTTCTCCTTGGTCCCCAACACATTAACCGTCCTGCAGACCCCCACAGACGCTGGTCGAGCTAACCCTCGCTCCCCGCAGAAACCCATAGTGAGGGTCTTCTTACCAAACAAACAGAGAACAGTGGTATGTTTGAGAAACTCCCATCATTTTTTTCCAGCTTTGATGATACACGCACGTTTGTTCAAATAAGACGTGTTTTATTTTGTAGTGGATTATTCAAAATTTAGCAATTAAATACAAAAATGTTCAAAAAGAGATTTGAACAAAAAAAAAAACAGCTAAAATTGTTTCAGTTCAACAGAAAGTTCAGTACGTAAGGTGCCTCAAACTATTATAATTTATTATTTTATAGTGGATTATCATATGATGCTAACTTCCTGTTATTGTTGCTTGTTGTGTGCAGCTCAGTGTGGACCTATCTGTTACAGTTCATCAACTCCACTAACTGAACCATGTTAAAGTGAGACTCTTGTTAGTAACAGTTACAAAGCAGCTGCTGTATCCTGTAGTTTAGTTTCATCGTTTGGATTGTGTGGTGATGAGACTCTGGTCCTGTGTCTGAAGAGTTCTGGGACTCTTTCTGAAGTGAGGATTAGATTTGATGTGTGTCCCTCCTGGTGCTCGGAGATAAACAGGAGCATCTTTAAAGGGGACCTATTATGCAAAATTCACTTTTTAAAGGTTTTTTTTACTCAACTTTGGGTATGTACTTCTTAAAAAAACAGTCTTAGGACCAAAAAAATGCACCCAGGGGCATATCTACTGTAAGTAAATGTATTTTTAATGTATATTAACAACAAGTTTTATACTTCCGTCATTTTGTGATGTCACAAGCCGTACGACAACCCACTGGAACCTGCGTTCAGCCCCTTACCTAGCAACCCCCGGGTGAGACACCACCTCCTCAGTATAAAAAGCCGTCACGGTTGTTGTGCAATGCGCAGCTTGTTTCACAACAAGCCTCCAATAGGGCAATGGGTAGAGTGTTGGACCAGAGAGTGGGAGACCAGGGTTTGAGACCGGCACGGACACAATTTAACTATTTATTTTTATTCGTTAAGAACGCGTTTTCTCAGGTACCTCTATTGTTTAGCTTATTAAAGCCTTGTTAAAGCATATTTGTTTGAGTTTCTGAGGTATTTTGACCGCTGCTGCTCCCTGCTCTGGTAACAGCATGCAGAGTGAGCGCAGAGCAGAGGAGGGAGAGAAAAAAGAAGCTGACCACGACTCTGCCTCTGGGTCTCATATGGTTGTACAATGGAGCTTCTGCTATTATTAGCCATGCTAACGTAAACGCTGGCTTTGGAGGGCGGAGTTAATGTCAACAGATTTTTGGAGGGCGTTACCAACAGAGCTCATTAACATAAACAGCTCTTCTGAACAGAAGTCAGAGCAGGCAGAACTAGAAAATGGGAAATTTTATTATCTGAGAATTATTTTGTGCATTAAATTGAATGAACATGGTCTGGATAGCCCACAGACATACCATAAACATTTCTAGAACCCATAATCGGTCTCCTTTAAAGTTTGTACCAACAGAGAGTTTGAAGCATCCAGACTCTGAGCTGTTGTCTCTGCTGCTTGACTGACTGGTCCTGTGGTGCGTTCAGGTCCCAGCCCGCTGTGGAATGACTGTGAGGGACTCGCTGAAGAAAGCTCTGATGATGAGAGGACTCATCCCAGAGTGCTGTGCAGTCTACAGAGTACAGGACGGGTAAGTGTCCCCGTCAAATCCAGAGCCAGACCCTGCAGGAGAAACCAAAAATCTATATTTTACTCTGAGAGTTTTGCAAACATTCAGTGAGGAGAGTGAGTTTAGGAGCAAATGTGAGTGGTGTTTTCCAAGACTGTCAGAACAAACCTTTAAGCTGGATGGGTTCTGCTGGTTTACAGCTTTAAATCAAACTGGAACAGGTTTAGGTTTTAACTGGGTCATAGTAAACTTAGACTTTCTTTTTGAGAAATAACTTGCTGATTCTTTAGAGAAGAGATTTTGAAAGTTTTGCCAGACCCCATTTTTTAGAGTAAGAGAACTTTTAAGTGCCCCCCTCACTTCAGCAGATGTTAGCAAAAAAAAAAAAAAAAAACTAATTTAACTGTGAAATATTCTAGATTTACATTATTATTATTAATACTTTTTATTTCTTTGTCATTTTGCCCAAGAAAAAACACTTTGATTTTCTCTGGATTTCAGTTTGGACTATTTCAATTATTTAATCTTATGTTGTCCAGAAATAAGAAAACAAAACAGCTTTTTTCTCAAAGAATGGTCGGTACAACGCCCCAAAGTCACCTGTTTAAAATCCTAACTGTAAAGTTTCATCAGGGCACAAAAACCCAACAAATACAGATGTAGATCAATGTGTTTGTACTCTTTTTGTTACAAAAAGGAAAACCAACAAAAGTCACTGAAATAATTTGAAGAAGACAAAAGTAACGATAAGAAAAAACATTGTTAATAGAAACCCAGACACCCCTCTTCACAGCTACTCTTACCAGCTCATCCTGGGTGACCTCAAGGTGTTCCCAGGCCAAAGAGGATACATAATTCCTCCAGTAAGCCCTGGGTCTTCCCCAGGTACTCCTAACAGTGGGATGTGCCTGGAACACCTCTAAAGGGAGGCATCCAGGTGACATCCTAATCAGACAAACCACCTCCACTGACTCCTTTTGATACAGAGAAGCAATGGCTCTTCTCCAAGCTCCACCTATCTCTAAGGCTGAGCCCGGCCACCCTACGGAGGAAGCTCATTTTGGCAGCTTGTATCCAGGATGTTGTTCTTTCAGTCATGACCATAGGTAAGGGTTAAAACGTAGACAGACCAGTAAATCGAAAGCTTTGCCTTTCAACTCTTTGTTCACCAAGAACGACCAAAGCAACACTCTCATTACTGAGGACGAGGCCCCAATCTGTCGGTCCAGCTCCCGCTCCATCCTACCATCACTTGTGAACAAGACACCCAGTTAAACTCCTCCACTTTCACTGCAACACATCACAGTCCAATACAGTTCAAGTAGCATCTATGTTGTGCTGCTGAACATAATTTAGTTAATCCACTGGACTCTGACTGGTATTCAAATGGTAAATGGATTGTACTTGTATAGCAGGTGTCTATCCAACCAGGATACTCGTAGGCTGTGCCCAAATTCAGGGGCTGGGTCCTTCGAAGAATATGGCCTGTACCCGGTCTAGGTGGGCCATGTCCTTGGTAGACCACGAAGACCGGAAAAAAGTGGCTGTGAATTTGGACAGTCTTGCTTTATTCCCACCTTTACCCCAGTGTATGTCACTTAGCAACTGTGACGACGTTAAACGAAAGCAAAACTAGATCAAAATGAGCAAAAAATCAGTATGTTAGGGGTGCAACAGTACATCAGTCTATATCAATATATCGATTTGAATGGTTCATGATTCAGTTATATCGAGGCAAAATGAAAATATATCGTCATCATATGCTCGATGTGAATTGATATCATATGCCCATCTAACACAGTCATTGTGTTGGATGGACATATGATATCGCATTATATCGATTGCAGACATGTGAATTGAATTGAATCAAAATTGTATCGTGACAGACTTTGTGATATTGAGAAATATCAAATTGTCATCCAAACATATCGATGTAATATGATATCGTGGTAAAGCTGGTAATTAAAGGCCCCCACATACTTGGGCGTATTTCGGTCCGTGGAGGTCCACGCCGACTCGAAGCGGACGTCCGGCGCACAGAGATCAATTTTTAGCGTCCGCGGTGCGCACAATGGCATGTACTGTTCTGGGTGCGACACCAAGCTGATAAAGTTGAGAATCGTGTCATTTTAGATGAAATGGAGTCAAATCTTGAAAAGCGTCTCATGGAGGAGGTTAGAAAACTTCAAATTTTTGTCAGACAAATTTAATTACATTTGGAAGCCTTATCAACACGGACTGACTTCATTCACTTCCTCCACTTCCATTGATAAACTAACTAGCAGACACTGAGCAGAAAATCGACGTCGTTCAAAACTCCTGCTTGTTGATTGGCTCAGGTAACATTCAGCTGGAGAAATCCTTGTCTATGTAAGAAATCCCAGACGGAGCATTGGAAGGAAACTAGAATTGAGCAGAACTGCGTAGGAAGGCAAGGGCCAGGCTAATTTTTATTATAAAACAACAAAATGAACTTAAATAAAATATTTGAAGAGCTAATGTACCTGCTGTAGGTGCACATTTATTTCTCTGTACCAGCTTGTTTGATTTCTGACAAGAAAAGTATTAAAAACATGTTTATACAAATGATAAAAGCATAAACAACACAACCGCTTGAAACTTTTCAATTTCAAACCGCCAGATTTTTATTTAAAACTGTACTTTTTACTCTCGCTTCGTCCTCCATTACGAGCAGGAAAAAAAATCTCTCTGGTTGGCCCACAATGCACTATGAGATATGGTGGGCCGAGAAGGATCCATCGGACCCGTCCCTCAAATAAGGGAAAAGGAGGACGCGTAAGCTGCCAAAAAATTCGGCCTTGAGAGGACGCAGCCCCTGAATTTGGACACAGCCAAAGTGCTTCCCACTACAATCTGTGTCCTCATTCACACAGCTCTACTAGATCTCACTACAAAGCTAACACAGGTAAATCAAACTTAAATCAGCTCTTTAAATCGCACCCATAAGCTTCGTTTCCATTGCAAATGTGCGCAAGACTTTGTCGATATTCTGTTAATGTCGAAAAAACACAGTTTCACAACTGCGGTGTTTCCATTAAGTAAGATGTGTTATTAAAGTCACGTGTGAATACGTTCGTTCTCGCGATAAGTCATTACAAACATGGCGTCAATGGATGTAAACACATAGCGTGTTGCTACCTCGACACTAGCGCTCATCATCAGAGGAGACGGCGGCGTCTTTTATCGAGGCTTTCCACTGAAAAGCCCCTACTTGGGATCGGCTACGTATGCTGTGTTTTTGGGAAATTGTAGTCGGTGAGTTTACTACTTTGATTTACTACTTGTGTGATATTACTGCTACTTCTACTTCCTGTTATCTTCTTCGTCGTCGTCTTTTTCACCAGTAGAAACAGCCAGTTGTTGATCACATGACTCCCGTGATGCGAGTGTTTCCGTTGTAGTTTTGTGAAAACACCAATTTCGATACGACCAAAAACCACCTCATCCTAGCGCAAAAACATTTTGTCGAAAAACATGATTATTTTCTAAATTGACGTGTTTCCATTGAGCAAATTTATTTTCGAAATTCTAATTTGCGCATTTTCATGGTCATTGGAAACACATCTATACACTGATGGGACACATCAGAGGCAGTGGGGGTTCAGTGTCTTGCCCAGGGACACTTCGACATGTGATGGAACAGTGGTGGAATTGAACCTCCAACTCTCTGATTGGAGGATGACTCCTCTAACCCCTCAGCTCAGCCACAGCTACCACATTGATGCAACACCTGGTTTACATGAAGGCGAGGACAGAAGAGAAAACCAAACATGGTCTGTGTTGAGGTGGGCCGGTGGTTTGGTTGCCACACCTCAGACTTCCTGGGTCTGAACCATAAGCTGTAAAGCTTGTACAGGATGTGCTGATTTTCTGCTCAAACCATCATGGTTAAGGTTGCACAACTTGTTTAGTGGTGGTTAAACCAACAGCAGCCTCTGGTTGCTCCACTTCCTCTCTTACAAAGCTTTTGACTTCCTGTTTCAGAGAGAAGAAGCCTATTGGCTGGGACACAGACATCTCCTGGCTGACAGGAGAGGAGCTGCATGTTGAAGTGTTGGAGAACGTTCCTCTCACCACTCATAACTTTGTAAGTACAACCTGGACCTCCGCTTTCCGAGGCCTCCTCCTTTACTCCTCTGGTTTAGATTGATGTGAGACGTGAACAGGTCCTCATGGTGTGTTTGTGTGTTTCTCACAGGTAAGGAAGACCTTCTTCACGCTGGCCTTCTGTGATTTCTGCAGAAAGCTGCTGTTTCAAGGTTTTCGCTGTCAGACCTGTGGCTACAAGTTCCACCAGCGCTGCAGCACCGAAGTCCCCCTCATGTGTGTCAACTACGACCAGTTAGAGTGAGTCTTACACACCTGGGGGCTCAGCTGCCAGTGGTGTTAATGCTCTAAAAGTACCCCAGTTCTGTGGAAGTGTGTGTAAAATTACACAAACTTTTTACCTGCCTGTTTACTTCAGGACAAACTGTTTCAGACGACGGCTGAAACTCCCCTGAGTACACAGAAACTTGACTCCATTGTTTTCTGTTAGAAAATACAAAACACACCAATAACGGCTTACTTACATGTAAAGTAGTGCATTCAGTTAATTCTGTGTTTCATGAGATATTTTGCTAACAAGCGGACATTATTGCAGTAGTGGGTGTTAATAATCTTTTTAATACTACTTAATTAATTTCTTCTGTTCTGCAGCTTGTTGCTTGTATCAAAGTTCTTTGAGCATCACCCGTTCAGCCAGGAGGAGGTCTCCTCAGAAGGGACCACCCCCGTGTCAGAGGTCTGTCCGTCCCTCCCCCCATCCGACTCCACCAGGTGAGTGGACCACTGCCTTCAGTCTTTGGGGCTTGCATGTTCAAATGCATAGGAGCAGAGGAATTCATTGCTAAAAATGCCGAAGTGCTGCCAGCTCTAATTTTAAAGGGCAATATTATGTGTTTCTCAGGCATACATTTAAATACTATACCATAATAAAGTATCTGTCTCAGCTTTAGCTGTAATTAAAATGCTGTTTTTATGTTTAAATAGAAAATAAAATTATCTTCTCGTCACTTCCTCTTCCAAACACCTTGAAATTGCCCTCTGTTTCTTTAAGAACCACCTTCGCTTCTGTCCCGCCCATTTGAGGGGGGGGGGGGGGGGGGG
>NW_013952715.1:49784-56425 GCF_001266775.1 Austrofundulus limnaeus | reverse complement strand
AGATTGCCTTCAGGCCCAGGCCGCCCTTGAAAAAGAGATCCGAGATCTCAATGGGATTTGCCTGGTTTAAATAATGGTAAATGAATAAATAAATAATATATTGCACAAAAACTTAAGCATGATATTCGTACTGTTAAAGAGCCAATATTATGTGTTTCTCAGGCATACATTTAAATACTATGAGCGGTGTGTGTGTGGGAGGGCTTTGCCATGAGGAAGCCCGGCTTAAAGACACGTCCCAGGGGGCGTTTCTAGTCCCCACCTGTCATTTTGCTCCTCAGCATGGTTTCCTAAAAACGCTGCAGGATTTCTCAAACATGCATGAATGAGTCAGAGCAAGGCTTTGGGCATGTTTTTTATGAGAGTATAACATTATAACATGATATAAAACTCAAAAGAGTTGATTTTACATGATATTGCCCCTTTAAAAAATGTCTGCAACTCAGCAATTTTTAGCCATATTGACTTGAAATTTTGTTCATTGGTCGCTGACACTGATCTCTGATTTTTTGAAAAGGCAGTAATTACTCATTTTTGACGTACAAAGCTGAAATTTGACATAGTGGTAGCTAAAAACAGTTCTCATCACATGCTGTGTCTCAATTCATGGGTTGCAGCTGACATGGACGACAGCCGACGTTAACGTTCTTCGGTCCGTGATAAATTTCCAAACTCTGCTAAAATAATAATTATTTAAAAAAAAACTCCGAAGTAAAATAAAAAAAAAACTTTGCTGTTTTTGTTTTTCTGTTCAATTTGCTAACCGCACAATGAATTCTGGGATACCGTCGGCCATGTAGGATACTAAGATACAGTAGGCGTTTTCGGGGTTTTGTTTAGACACCTATGAATTGCGACACAGCCACTGCAAACATCTATCAAAAATCCAAGATGGCCACCATAGCTAAATGAAAGAATTGACCATAAGTTGACCTGTGGTCTTACTGTGTGCAGTTTGCATGTTCTCCTGGTGGGCTTTAGTTACCTCCAACATGTTAAAAACATAATTTAAAGTTTCTGCTTGTTTGGTTAAAGAAAAGTTAATCAATGTTTTTAGAAACATGTAGAAATTTTTTCATTTCTGTTACAGCTCTTAATCATCATCTCTCATCTCTACAGGTCTATATGCCACACCACTGTGTCCCCGTCCAAGTCCATCCCCATCCCTACTAGCTTCAGAGGCAACGAGGAGGACCACCGGAACCAGTTTGGCCAGCGGGACCGTTCGTCCTCTGCCCCCAATGTCCATATCAACACCATTGAGCCTGTCAACATCGATGTGAGTCTGCTCTTCCTCCTCTGCTCAGGGGGGTGATGAAGAAGTCTGGACAGGAGCACCGGTGGTCCTTCACACGTTCTGTTTCATCAAGTTATTTTTTCTTTTGTGTAAAGTTTGCTGGAACCAGATTAGCAGCTCCTGCTTTTCTCATCAGAAATGATCCAGACAGTTTACAGATGTCTGAGGCTCTATTAGCTGTGAGCTTCTTACTGCAAGCGTCCCACAGTTTCACTGAATTAAAAACTCATCACTTTATTATGTTGCTTTATTTAAAAAAAAACAGCTAGTATTAAATTATCTTCCTACACATCACATTCTTCATGAGGTACATTTACTTCATGTTGATGGTTTATTGCACAGATATAAATACTAATATTTAAACATGTGAATTTAATACTAGAGAATATTGAGAAATTCATCCTGACTTACTTTTTAATCATCTTTTCTGAGTTAAATGAGGACAGTCACTTTAAAAACCTGTTTACTATAAATAATTATATATTGCGCCATCTGTTGGCAGCTTCTGTTTGTGACCTGATTCCCAAACATTGGATGTTTGTTTCTGATCCAAATGAACATTTTCTTCCTGTTTTCCTCGTAGGACCTGATTCGAGATCGGGGCTTGCAGAGGTCTGATGGAGGTAAGGATCGAAAGAAAAGTCGGTTAAATACAGAGCTGTAAAATGACCGCAGTTAAACTGAAAAGAGTTTAGAATAACTGCAACATTTTCTAGACGAACACGGTGAAGATTGGACTTGGAGGTAGTTTCAGTCTGGAGAGGTTAAAAACTAAGTGAGGTTTTCAGATCCAGTTTGGTTTGTGGCTACATCTGAGGGAAGGACAGTCAGACTTGATGTGGATTTTATCCTTGGAGACTCCGACCCAGATCCTTAAAGAATCTGTTATTGTTTGGTTCCAGACTCTGCAGCAGATTTGTGAGGTCCAGTGGTGGGCATCAGCCATCTAAAGCGCAAATCCACTAATTGCGGACCTAAATATTTTGTTTGCGCTTTAGCGGTTTTACTAATTTTATAATTCATAAGCGGATATGCGCTTTCTAAAATTAAAATGCAGTACTGCTAATAACTAATTATCTACCAGGCATCATTATCTTGAACAGTGGGAGGAATGACTGTCAATGAATCACAACACATGTGATCTGTCCAACAGCACCCCTCCCAGATAAACACACTTATTGGGAAGGTATACATCCTTGCTGACTGTTGCTTTTGGTCACGGTTCTGATTTCCCACAATGCTTTGTGTCCGCTTACGTAGGAGGAAGGCAATGGCTAGAAGTCCATGTTCCAGCAAAAACAGTAAACGTTTGTAATCCATACTAAAATTTTGTATGTATTGATTTATTTGACTTTACAATCAGAGCTCCTTTTAAAAAAAATAAAAAATACAGTTTAAAAGCTGGAGCTCAATACTTTGTAATTGGTCGAAGCAATCGGCCAACGGGGTTAGACAGACACCTAGTGGTCAACTGGAGCAACTACATGGAAAACTTTAAAATCTGACCATGCTCTTATTTTGACGTGAAGATAGTTTCCTGTACTCCGTGCTTTCATTTCCCGTCACAAATCAAATCCGTCACGTACCCAGAATGCATCGCTTCAGTTTTCCAATAAACAGTTTTAAAATTACTTCATTGATGCTTCTTTAATGAAAAATCTACAACAAACAAAAGAAAAAGACAAAGAAGCAGCCGAACTAGCAATCCTCAACAACTTTTTAATTTTTACACCAGGAGCTAAAGGTCTGTTTCATGAAATCACATCCCCAGCAATCGGTGCTTGTAGGATTAAGCTGTGAAAGGGTTCATACACCGCTAGTTGGCAGTATTGTACATATATTGTACATGAATTGTTGCCAGCTAGTAAGTGTTAAATTGAACTTGCGCTTTAAAATTAGCTTCTGCTAGTTTTTTTATGGCATAAGCGCATTTGAAGTTGTGGACCTAAATAATTTAATAAGTGCTTTAGAAATTGCAGAGCTAATTTTTGGGTTAGCGCTGCCCATCACTGGTGAGGTCCATGTCTCAGTGAGCGGGAGCTCTCTGAGCTCCTGAATGTTTGGTGTGTCGTCTTCATGTGTGACTGATCTGAGTTGGAGTCCAACCTGAACTGGGCAGGTTCTGTTTTAGCTTGATAATCGTTTCACAGAGACTTTTTATTTAGATGATTTCCATCATAAATAAACTGAATTGGATTGAATTTGTTCAGCTTTACATTTGCTTGGGTTTAACTGGATAATTATTGAGTGAATTATTCTACTCTCATGTACATGGCCAAACACTACTAACTGATAACAGCTGCTTTTTCTTTTCGTCTCGTCTTCACATTGATTGGTCCGTCCATCCCTTCTCACCTGGTTTATCTTCTTCTTCAGGCTCCACCACTGGGCTCTCAGCCACCCCTCCTGCATCTCTACCAGGATCACTGACCAACGTCAAAGTCCCACAGAAGTCCCCGTGCCAACAGAGGGAGCGCAAGTCGTCCTCTTCATCGGAGGATCGCAATAAAATGGTGAGTGTGTCGGAGCTGCAGGGCCGTGCTGCTGCGCTCCGGCTTCTTGTGCTGACTCTGTGTCCTCTGGAACAGAAAACTCTGGGGAGACGGGACTCCAGTGATGATTGGGAGATTCCTGAGGGTCAGATCACCCTGGGTCAGAGGATAGGCTCAGGCTCCTTTGGAACAGTTTTCAAAGGAAAGTGGCACGGTAAGATTCTCGTTGTGAAAACACAATCAGTCAGCAGCATAATGCGTTGTTTCACTGCCTACGGGGGGTGGGGGGGTGGGGTCAAACTTCAGCCATTAGAGCAGGTCCTTCAGGTCTCTGCATCTATGCAATCCTTAAGTTTGGGACTTTTGGACCAGCAGTACGCAGATAATAAACCCACCAATGGAAAGGTGGCACCAGTGAATGAAAACCCACCCAGTTAGTGGACTTTATTAAAGCCCTCTGTTGCATGGGACTGTAAAACCATAGATGAGTGTGTTGAATGTTTTGTCCACATGGACTGGGTCATCCAGCTTCAGAGTTTTGAATTCAGTGCCAACCTTCTGTTACACCCCTGCTCATTGGAGAGTGACCACACTTCAACAGTCTAGAACATGGATGGGCTTCAGGAAGTCGGGGCTTCCCATTAAGTGTGATCACGAGTTGTTATCATTATGTAGAGACCTCCCATGTGCAGATTGACTCAAAGTTATAAAAACAGCCTCATGTAGATGTGATACTGTCTACATGAGGCTGTATCAAGGAGGTTTTATAGAACAGCTGGAGTGCGCAGAAACTGTGTGTCCATGTGATCGGCTGGAGAAGCTAACGCTAAACGGTCAAGAGTCTGGATTTCCCATTACTGTACATGTTGACAACAGAGCAGAAAAAAAGGACTGACGATGTAGAAATCATTAAAACTATTAATAATAATATTAACAAAATTATTATTAATATTTTACAGTTTCTATAATCTATCTAATGTTTTAAATAATGTCAGAAAAGCTGTGTGTTATGGATTTATTAACAGAAGATAAACAGGAAAACGTCTCATTTTACAACACAAGTCAGCAGATTTGATCTTATTTAACTCAATGTGATCTGAGCAGAACATAATGTAACAGTTTAAAATTAAAATAATCTTATAAAGTCGATGTAATCACTGTTATTTATTGAACTGGTTAGCAGATATTAGCTTGTAGAGCATATATACAGAGTGTAGCTCTGTTGAATCATGCTACAATTTAACACAAACTGTTAAATATTACAGCTAATTTGTCCTCTGATTAATATTTAGACCTACAGAGTGTAAAATAATATTATAAATGTATTTTTAGGTTTCTGTTAGAGGAACCTGACCTGTTAAGAAGATGTTAGCTAATAGAGACAAGTTTCATCCTATAACCTGAGAACATTTTCTAACTGTGACTGGTAAATATAAATATTTTTAATTTTTATGACAGTGAGAAGAAATAATAAATATATTTTATTACTAGCTGAAGTCATCATTTTTCAACAAGCTAAAGTCTAAGTTACAGGCTGACTTCAGGTCTGGTTCAGATCATTGTTATTTATAAATTATATATTTTTCTGGTATAAATCTGCTGTTTTACATGATTGTTGAACGAAATTAACATAGTTATTAATTTATTGTAAAAACATGACAGATAATCTGTGAAACAGATCTGGTTCAGCTGCTGTTTATCTATTAGTTTCTATGGAGGCTGTGAGCTGTTGTCCTGTTTGGTCTCAGTTTCTGCTCCTCCATGTTGTCACAGGCTCTACCAGTGGACGGTATGGGCGGGGCTCAGTCTAGTGATCGTATTCAAGTTTATGGGTTGTATACATCAGCTGATCCAGTCTGACATGGTTGGGGTGGGGTCTCTGGGTGTATGTGGTGGGATCATCCTGACGTGTAGACCCTGCAGTTACTGTAGGCTGCCTTTAACGTGACTCGTGGATTCTGAAGAGATTTTGAAAGGATGTCAGGTGTCTGTGGACTGATGTGTTGCCGCTCTGCTGCAGGTGATGTGGCAGTGAAGATGCTGAACGTCACGGCTCCCACACCGCAACAGCTTCAAGCCTTCAAGAATGAAGTGGGGGTCCTCAGGTGGGCTTCCACACTTCTTCCACTCATCCGTTACTGACTTCACTCTGTTCCACTGGTGTTCTAATCCCGAGGAGATGTTCTGGAACCTCCTGACTGCAGCTCTTTCACGTTTTTAAGCCTGTGTGTATTTTAGGATTTACTGAGTAAATGAGACAGCTGCGCTTTATTTCCAGCTGATCAGAGTCACATTTGATGTGTAAGCAAGAAGAACCAGCCTAACGGCCTTTTCTTTTCTTTGTCAAAGTGTTTTTTTTTTTCAAACCAAGCTGTGCGCGTTTCCCCTCTCCTCCAGGAAAACCCGTCACGTGAATATCCTGCTGTTTATGGGCTACACCACCAAGCCCCAGCTGGCCATCGTCACCCAGTGGTGTGAAGGCTCCAGCCTGTACCACCACCTGCACATCATCGAGACCAAGTTTGAGATGATCAAACTGATCGACATCGCCCGGCAGACCGCTCAGGGCATGGAGTGAGTCCCCCCACCACAACAAAGTCCGAAGCTATCAGAGTCTTGTGGTTGTGTGACGTATGTCCTTCTGTTTGTCCTCAGTTACCTGCACGCCAAGTCCATCATCCACAGAGACCTGAAGAGCAACAGTATCCTTGAAAAAAGAAAAAAATTGTATAGGTCTTCTGGACGGGTTCTTCTCTAATGAAACGTTTCGTCTCTCCTCCAAGAGACTTCTTCAGTCTGAGAGTTTCAGGCAAAAAGTTTTGCCTGAAACTCTCAGACTGAAGAAGTCTCTT
>NW_013952715.1:47021-49665 GCF_001266775.1 Austrofundulus limnaeus | reverse complement strand
ATGAGAACATCCTCATCTCTGAAAGAGTGACCGCTGGCCTGTAAATGAGTGAAAACTGCAGAGTTCTGGCCATTAGACGTAACTCGTCTGTGTTGGGACATTCTTTTGAAGTATCAAGTATCCTTGAAAATATTTCTCTTAGGTTAAATCTCAGCTGTTTGTCTGCAGTAGGAGAGTTTTCCTTCACCTCTCTCAGATATTTTCCTCCATGAGGACCTGACGGTGAAGATCGGTGACTTTGGCCTGGCCACTGTCAAGTCTCGCTGGAGTGGCTCCCACCAGTTTGAACAGCTGTCCGGCTCCATACTATGGATGGTGAGTGTTGGAAACCTCCTCTTGTTCTTTGTTATAACATATTGGTGACAAACCAGTCTGTAAATGTAGTTTCCATTTAAAACTTTCAGAAGTTTTCCTCTTCGCTTTAGCTCAGTTCTAAAAAACAGATTATGATCGGCGCAGATGTTCAGTTCTCATCGAGTTTCTATGAAACTTTTCAAAATCTTCTTCATTCACCAACACAAATCAGTTAAATATGTATTCTGTATACACACTGGCTTCAGAACTTATTAACCCAAACTTTTTATCATTTTATGTCTCATCCTTTTGCTAATTTATTAAAATATAAAAACAAAATGATCCCCTTTCTGTAAGTCTTCAGCCTTTTTGAATGTCCTAACGTGGACCAGGCATAGAACTGATTTAAATATTAACCAACATGTTTGGAGGAACTTCACCAATGCTCCCAGTCCAACCAGACTAAGATTTACGAAGAAGAATGATAGAAAAACCTCCAGTTCTAGACTGAACTGCTGCCAGAAGTGCTTCCACTCAGAACTAAAGGGTGACGTTTAGGTTTTATGTTTTATAAATGCACAGAATTGTATAAAATTCAGTTTTCTCTTCATCATTATGAGGTACTGCGGTGAGAATAATAAGGAATAAAACAATCAAACGATAATTTACAATAATAGGTAATTAGGTGTGTGTGTGTGTGTGTGTGTGTGTGTGTGTGTGTGTGTGTGTGTGTGTGTGTGTGTGTGTGCCATCAGGCTCCAGAGGTGATCCGGTTGCAGGACAAGAATCCCTACAGTTTTCAGTCTGATGTCTATGCCTTTGGGATTGTTCTTTACGAGCTCATGTCAGGAGCTCTGCCCTACTCCAACATCAACAACAGAGATCAGGTGAGTCTGTGATGATGAGCTCATCACTGTCCCATCTTACCGCTCCGGTGTAGGTGATGTGGGACAGCGTGTCCACATACATGTGAACAGAGGGTGCAGATGTTAGACATGTAATACAGAAACTTTACAGAGTAGATGCTGTGAGTGTAGTTCTGTGTCAGCTTCAAATACTGAAGAAATTATTTTATTTTATTGAGGTGAAAACATTTTTAAAGTTGTTTTTTGCTTTGACTTCACTGCTGACCGCAGGACCCTAATTTCCCATCTGGAGCACTGTGGTACCAGTCTGACTGGAGTTACTCTGTAAACCTCAGAGAATCTGTTTCTTCCTCAGTTTGTCTTTTGTGGAGTTCCTCAGGGTGTTATTCTCGGTCCAATATTATTCTCTCTGTACATACTCACTTTGGGCTCCATCTTCGTAAATATTATGGCTCTTTCCTATATATTTATACATGTAAAGCAGGGTTGGGTGATGTTGGCAAAAAATTCATCATGGTTCTAGTCACATGACCAATTTAAATCACTCTAGTGGGAAAGATTTGCTCTGCCTAAAAGTCTGTTCCAAACTGTGTCAAAAGAAGACTTCAGGCTATACATCAATTGTTAAATTGTGTTGATAGACCAAGTAAAACCTGTAAATTATGATAATTTACAGAACTGTTTTTTAACTGTTCATCATTTTTGAAGTGCGTTGCAGTGGAGGCAGGGAAAGATGGACAGATTCATGGAAAAAATACCTCAGTCCACCCTGTAATCTCACCCCCACCCTGCCCAGCTATTTGCTGGGGGAAATCTTTCAGTCTGCCTGGTGTCATAAACGTATTAATTGTCAAGTGACTGAAAATAATCAAAGTTTTTCTGACAGTTAATTGCACAATACGATTTTGCCCAACTCAAATATGAAGACACACGTTTACAGCAAACTGACTTTTAGTTGTAGCTCCTGAGTTACAGAACACTCTGCATGGAATTGAGGGAAGTTTCAACACACTATCGCATACATGATATTGTTTTTCCTGTTCCGTCAGATTATATTCATGGTGGGTCGGGGTTACTTGTCCCCCGACCTGAGTAAGGTGCGCAGCAACTGTCCGAAGGCCATGAAGAGGCTGATGGCTGACTGTCTGAAGAAGAAGCGAGAAGAGCGACCCCTCTTCCCCCAGGTGAGAAGTAAATGCTGAAGTTGGCCACCGAAAAGGAAAAACAAGCTCCACCTCCCTCTGCATGTCTCAGCGAGCAGGTTAAAGGGATCCCCGATTAGTTGTAACATTAGACTTTATTTGATAAACATATATTTAACTGTAAAATAAAGACTGAAAAAATACTGTAGGATGTTCAGTTTTTATCATTTTTAAACTAAAAGTTTTAAAATATATTACACGGACAGGGCCATTTTATTTTCATGCAAAGCATTCTGGGTAAATGATGACATCAACTAAGTCATCACTGCGAGGCTGCTAGCG
>NW_013952715.1:43293-44981 GCF_001266775.1 Austrofundulus limnaeus | reverse complement strand
GTTTAGAGTTAATTTGTTGATTCAGATGATTAATAAGGTTAATAAGTGGTTTAGAGAAACTTTTCATGATATGCTAACTTTTTGAGATGAGGATTTTGGATTTTTCTTTATTTTTTTTGCCAAAATCATCAATATTAAAACAATAAAAGTCTTGAACTACTTCAGTTGGTGTGCAATGAATCTAAAATATATGAAAGTTTAATGTTTATCAGTACATTACAGAAGATAATGAACTTTATCACAACATGCTAATTTTTTGAGAAGGACCTGTGGCTCGCTCATCACCAGAACGCTTTGTGTGTAAACAAAATGGCCCCGTCAGTGTTAAAATATATTTTTAAAAATTTGCAAAACTAAACAGCCTGCAGTAATTTTTAAAGTCTTTATTCTACTGTTAAAATAAATGTTTATCAAATAAAGTCTAATGTTACAACTAATCCGGGATCCCTTTTAAAGGAAAAGCAGGTTTATTAAACGTGATGAGGACAGACGTTGCCACTAGATGTCCTCAGAGGTTCAGAGGTTGAACTGGAGCAGAGTTGATTCACTCACAAACTGACCCCGGTGCCTTTTCTTCCCTCAGATCCTGGCATCTATTGAGCTTTTGGCTCGCTCCTTACCCAAAATCCACCGCAGCGCCTCGGAGCCTTCGTTAAACCGCGCAGGCTTTCAGACGGAGGACTTCAGCCTGTACGCCTGCGCCTCCCCTAAGACCCCCATCCAGGCCGGAGGCTACGGTCAGCTCCCGTCTTGGCCACGAACACATGAAGGTTGTGTTGCTGCTGTTTGGAGCCCACACTCATTTTCTTGTCTTTTCTTGTTTTTCAGGGGAGTTTTCCTTTAAGTAACTGCAGCCGCTCGCAGCGGTCCACCCTCGTCACCTCTCAGATGTCTCGTGTCATTGCGGTGGATTCATTTATTACTGATTTTAAAAAAAACATCTAAAAACTGAAGAATTCGCCTGAAAGAATGTGTAGTTTTCTTTTAGTGCCACCCTGAAGAAGGCGCCGCCCTGCAGGAAAACCTGGGTCAGGAAAACCTGGGTCAGGAAAACCTGGGTCAGGAAAACCTGGGTCAGGAAAACGGCCAAAAAGCCACCAAAACGATGAAATGAAGAGAACCAGACGGAACGTCTGCATGAAGGAAAACTGAGTTCTGTGGAGGAACTCGTCTGCTAAAGGGAAAGATGAAGGTAAAACCGGAGGCCTGTTAGGAACCGGGCCATTCAGCTGCACTTTGAGCCACGGCAGAACCGGGCCTCCCGTCCGTCTTTAGTCTCCGAGATAAGCTGCAGGTCGACTCCTGAAGAAATGACTTGAAAGACTGTGTGTTTTTATTTTTGACTTGTTTCTCAGCTCGTTAGCTGTCTGTTCTTTTGTTCCACTTTAGAGGAGAAGTTTCCTTCATCAGTGTTAGGACGGACAGAGACAGACCTCCCGGGGTTGGGCGATTGGATGAATTTATCCATCAGCAGCAGGTTTTCATCTTTTTGTTGTTTTTTTAAGACCATTGGGCCTCATGCAAGAACATGTTCGTATTTTTATCCTAAATTTCTCTTACTTTTGTTCGTACAAAGGGTTCGTACGAACATGTCACGTCWGATTCAACAAACTCTTCTATCTTCAGGAAACGTGTATAAATGAGCTGCGTAAATTCCACCTGTTCGTATCCAGCTGCTCGTGCACGCG
>NW_013952715.1:41349-43210 GCF_001266775.1 Austrofundulus limnaeus | reverse complement strand
ACCTTGGCGTTCCCTCGCAATACCTTGGCGTTCCCTCGCAATACCTTGGCGTTCCCTCGCAATACCTTGGCGTTCCCTCGCAATACCTTGGCGTTCCCTCGCAATACCTTGGCGTTACCTCGCAATACCTTTGCGTTACCTCGCAATACCTTTGCGTTACCTCGCAATACCTTTGCGTTACCTCGCAATACCTTTGCGTTACCTCGCAATATTGTTTTGCGTTTCCACGCAAAAGTTTCGATTTGTATATAAACTGAATTAAATCAGAATTTAATTTTGAAATATCCGTTTACCAAAACAGGATGTGTTGCCACAAGTTCGTGAAATTGACATCGATGTTGTGTGTCTGCACTGTTAAAATATCGGCATATGACATACTTCCATTCGTGGTTGTGTGATATATTCATTCTAAAGCAGTAGGCTAACTCGCTAATGGTGAACATGTGAGTTTGTTTATAAACCGGCAGGCACAACTGTGATAAACGACTTTTGCGAGGGAACGCAAAAGGTATTGCGAGGTAATGCAATACTTTGCGTGGGAACACAAAAAGAAAAGAAAATTCCCCATCCCCTCGCGGGCTCAGTAGATATGAATGCTTTTTATTTTGTGATTTAGCTTCATTGCTTTATATTGTCAGCGGAACTAAGAAAACGGTGTAACGGTTTAGACGTTAGTGAAGCTAATATTTTGGTTAGTGGCGCCCACCACTGGCTAAAGCACTGCACAACGTTTTTTGGCCCAAATAGAAAACAATGTGTCACTATCGGGTGCTGAGATTATTTAAACACATTACATAAAAGCTTCAACCCCCCCTACTTTAACATTATACAATCACTGCCTGTTTCCAGTTTCCATAAATCACCACAATCTTGCTGCAGGAGTTTAGCACATGCTCCAAACCATTGTGGGCTTGTCCCCTGATCCGCCCCTGAAGACCCCACTAGTACTCTACAAAGGCCAGTGACAGGGGAGGGGCTGGGTCACCCAGTACCATTCATCCTGAAGGAAAACCTGGTCTTCCTCACCACCCACTCAGAGGAAGTGCAGCACGCTAATGTTTTGGACACTAAATAAAGACGTTGATGTTTTTTTCTGGTGGTTTTCTAGCTGAGGATCATGACAGCTGTCTGTCAGCAGGTGAAGAATGTGATTCTCTCCATTATGAAACAGAAGTTCAAGCTGAGCTCTTATTTTCCGTTCTCCTGGTCCTAGTTGTGCTCGGTGCTTTAAAGGCCTGCAGTTCTGGGCTCGGTTCTCAGCTCAACCTGAGAGGATTGTTAAAGAGTTTGGTTTAATTCCAATACAAACTGAAAGTTGTCTGCGAGTGTCTTATCACTCCTCCCACATCGCTTCCTGTTCCAGCTCTGTTCCCTCTCTTCTCCTTGCCTGCACCTTAAACCCTAACAGTTCCTTTCAACACTTCAAACTTTATGAAGGTTTGTTTTTTGTTTTTTTCACCTGTAAATATTTGTACAAAGGAAATACTGTCCGATTGCTCTGAGGCATGGAAAAAAACAAATGTAACAGAATGTCGAAATGCGCAAAATACCGGCAGAGACATTTTGAAGAGACAAATGGTTTTAGTGTAAAAATATTTATGGCTGTACCATAAGGAGAAAGCTTCATGTATTTGTTGTGAATATGAAAAACTGATATATTAAAGAAGTGCATGAAAAGTGGGACGTATTGTGTGTGTCGTTTGTTTCCACATTGTTGGAGCACAGAATGTCTTTCTACTGTTAAATGAACAGAACCTAATGGAGTTTTAGTTGTTTGTCACTAGGCCTGTCACGATAACAAATTTTGCTGGGCGATTAATTGTCTCAAAATTTATTGCGATAAACGATAATATTGCCTGGT
>NW_013952715.1:28775-40453 GCF_001266775.1 Austrofundulus limnaeus | reverse complement strand
GGAAAAAAACAAGCAGGAAAATGAAACTTATCGCTGTCTTTTTTTAACCGACCTCAAAAAAAGTTATCGTGCGATTAATTGATTTATTGACTATCGCGACAGGCCTATTTGTCACAAATAGTCATTGGTCAATAGTCTATTGGCTCATGAGGTATTATGCTAACATACAAAAAGGCTCGGCTTCAACAGCTGATGTTAAAGTTTTATGATCGACTCAGTTAAACCAAGTTTGACCTCAATTCCTGTAAAAATCACGACTTTGAAGCATCTTTATGGTTTCCGGCGTCGGTTGGTTGTGGCGGCCATCTTAAAATAGAATGACTTTTGTAATTAAACTTGACCAAATGATCACAACAAAGAAGAATCTGAGCCAATCTGGTCGTATGTGCTGAACAGCAGCTTTTAGGTCCTTACCTGTTAAACTGCTTTCTGATCTCAGTTGTCTGACGGCCATCTTGCCTTGGGTTGAGTCCAATAGTTAGATGATGATGGACTGATTGTTTTTTTCTGCAACTTTCCTTCAAATTATCCAGTGATACATGAGATATTTTGCTAACAGACAAGCAAAAACTGCCGGTGGTAGGAAATATTTAAAAAAATGACACAACAATCATTTGTCTGAACTCTTGACATGAACGAGTTCCTCTCTGTTCTCTTGATCAATGCTTAGCCGGTTCAGACTGGAGTCCACCTGTGGGGATTAAAACCGTGACCTTGTGTGAACTTTGACATTGATTGATTGATTGAACTGAAGCATTGGAGTTTTCAGCAGAATATTTATATCACAATCAACTTTTTTTCCCACAGATTTGTTTCAGGATCTTTTTCAACAAGTGAGGAAAATGATGAAAAATTGAGAATACTTGAAAAGGCAAACCACTGTTTTAAAAGTAATGAAACCACAGAAACTATTAGAAAGACTTTGAGAAACAAAATGTGTACAGGTTGGTGCTGAAAGCTCTATAGAAACATAGAGACATGTTTTTCTTTGTTTTTCAAGTGGATCAGAGCTTTCTGCTGCCGGCCGAGAAGGAAAGTTCGGTGCACTTGGTGTGCCCCAAGGTTGATTTTGATTTGATTTCATGATTTAACAGGAAAAGATTACTAAAAATCAAGCCTGACTCAGCATAATTGCTGTTTTACAGCAGGTTCCTGTTCTGCAGCACATAAAACACTCAGAAATACAGCATCACAATCACATCATTATACACCATAGACACAAAGACAAACAAGCATACCAAATTTCAGGAAGGCAGCATTTGCAAAATAGGACATCTAAATATGAGCACAACAAAAAGTGTCCAGCAGATGGCAGACAAGATTCTTCTTAAAGGGCTGTAGTTTTGAAATGGACTTTATGTTTTGAGGAATGTCATTCCATGCTTTAGTATAAACATAGAAGAAAGACCTCTGGCCGTAACAGTTTTTAAAAGTTGGTAATGTCAGTTGTCCTTTTGTAACAGATCTAGTTGAATGACCACTTCCAGAATTTGATTTGGGCAACAATGCACAGAGAGTTCCATAATTGGCACCTTGGAAGATCTGAAAATATAAATTAATACCACTATACAAAACATAATTCTGAAAAGTCAAGGCATCAGACAATGAAAGAACTGTACAGTGATGAGTCCAACCAGGAAGGTTTTTATGAATTTTGTAGGCCCTGTTGTAGAGCCTAACTATGGGTTCTAAGATTTCATTTGTTGTAAGAGACCAAACAGGTAAACAGTACGACATGGTTGAGATATAATGGCATGAAGATAGATATTTGAAACAGAAGATGTCAGATTGGATCTAATTATTGAATAAACGTATAATTTCTGTTTCAACTTAGTGGTTAAGACTTGTACATGATCACGATAAGTCAAATGAGAATCCAAAGTAATTCCAAGATATTTGTAGGTAGTGACAATATCAAGGGGTTTGTTTAAAAAAGTGAGTTCTTTTGTTATATTGAAATGTCTCCTGGGTGAGGAAAAACCAGGTTCTGTCCTGGTAACCCCTTGTTTCATCGACTACCTTCTTCTTCCCCTTGACAACAATGGGCCTCATGCAAGAAGCGTTCGTACGCACAGATTTGTTCTTAAGTTGTGCGTACGAGTGATTTAGGAGAATTAGTGGCATTCACCAATGTTTTCGTATTCTAAGATTTTTTTCAGATACGAACAAAATTCACGAGTGGTCCAGACCTGTCGTATATTTTACGAGSAGTCAGTCTGCTGTTATCCAGACGGGTTTTCCTCCCTAATAACTTTATATTTCGTTAGTTTGAAGATATTTTGAGTTGAAAATAAATCACACTCCATAATTACAGTATGTTGACAATAGGCTATTCTGCTTGAATTAGAGTTATAATTTTAAATGTAATAATTTAGACTAACAATATAAATTGTCCGTTCAAAGGTAGGTGCGCAGCGCTGTGCCTTCTGAATGAATGAAAATGATTTAACACAGTTGTTTATACTTTTAGCAGCTCTTTTTATTCCACAGCTGACCTGCTAAAAATGACAGATTTTCTTTTCTGGATCTCTGACAGACGGACTTCAATCTCTGAACTCGTAAAGTTCTTCTTTTTAATTTTTGCTGTCATTTTCATGAATGGACACTTCCTGATATCTGAGGCAGGAAACACAGCCTTATATGGTGTTTTTGGGGTGGTAATTATGCTAATCTCCTCTCACGTGCACGAGCAGCTGGATACGAACAGGTGGAATTTACACAGCTCATTTACACACTTTTCCTGAAGATGGAAGAGTTTGTTGAATCTGACGTGACATGTTCGTACGAACCCTTTGTACGAACAAAAGTAAGACAAATTTAGGATAAGAATACGAACATGTTCTTGCATGAGGCCCATTGTCTGTAAATTCAGCAATTGCTATGCCGATGGCATCCGCCTCCTTTTATTCACCTCTCTGAATTCCTCACTTCCTGCTTATCTGAAATAAAAACCTGGTTCCCATCAAACTTCCTTAAATTAAACAGCAATAAAACAAAGTGTTTACTCATTGGCACTAAATCCACCCTATCCAAAGTCAGCAGTTTTTCTCTGACCATCTTACAGTTTCTCCCTCCCCTCAGGTAAAGTGTCTTGGTGTCATTCAGGACAGTATTGTCATTTCACTCCCGGTCTGCATATTTCCACCTCCAAAACATCAACCCACTCCATCCATCCCTCTCCCTGCACTCTGTTTCCACCCTGGTTCAGTCTGGTCATTTCCTGAATTAATTACAGTATCTCTCTCCTCTTCTGAAAGCTTCCGGTGGTTCAAAGTTCAGCTGGCTGCATCACCATCATCAAAACCCCCTCACTTCACCTTTTCCTCAGTGTTACAACTCCAGTTGTTTTGTTGTGTTCAGAATTCTGTTTTTGTTTACCTGCGCCGTACTGCCTGCGGTATATCACCTGTTTATCACCTCTTTATAGCAATGTTTTGATTGGGTCATGTGATTGATTGACTCTAGAATCAACCCATCAGCTTTGAGCTTTATTCTGGTATCACAGCTGTGTAGCCAATCAAGTTACTTTTCAGTCAATGGGGGCTGAAGGTGTTTTGTAAACACAGAAACAAAATTGAAAATAAAATTTTGTGGTTCGGCCATTTTCTCCCCTTAGTGGTGAGGGAAAACCTGTGTGTTGAAGCATTTAGGATTTACAGTATTTGGAAATATTTGTCCAGTTTGGACATTTGTTGGACACCTGTCCAAATATGAATGGACATGCTGGATTCTTTTATGTCTTAAATATTATTTTTTGACAGTATTGTTTTCAAATTTATACTGGTAATAGTGGAGAAACTGTATTTTAGCCCAATATACACTCACCAGCTAGTACCAAGTTGGACCCCCTTTTGCCTTCAGAACTGCCTTAATCCTTTGTAGCATAGATTCAGCAAGGTACTGGGAACTTTCCTCAGAGAGTCTGGCTCTATCGTGACATGATAACATCACAAAGTTGCTGCAGGTTTGTCGGCTGCATATCCATGATGTGAATCTCCTGTTCCACCACATCCCAAAGGTGCTCTATTGGATTGAGATCTGGTGACTGTGGACGTCATTCGAATACAGTGTTGTGTTGTTGTGTGCAAGAAACCAGTCTGAGGTGATTCACGCTTTGTAACATGGTGCGTTATCTTGCTGGAAGTAGCCATCAGAAGATGGTACACTGTGGTCCTAAAGGGATGGACATGGTCAGCAACAATACTCAGGTAGGCTGTGGTGTTGATACGATGCTCAATTGGTACCAATGGGCCCAAAGGGTGCCAGGAAAATATCCCCCACACCATTGCACCACCACCTCATGGTTTGCCGTGTTGTGCGTTCGGAGATGCTCTTCTGCATTCCCCGGTTGCAACGAGTGGTTATTTGTGTTACTGTTGCCGTTCTATCAGCTAAAACCAGTCTGGCCATTCTCCTCTGACCTCTGGCATCAACAAGGCATTTGCACCCACAGAACTGCCGCTCATTGGATATTTTCTCTTTTTCAGACCCTTCTCTGTAAACCCAGATGGTTGTGGGTGAAAATCCCTGTAGAACAGTAGTTTCTGAAATACTCAGACCAGCCCGTCTGGCACCAACAACCATGCCACGTTCAGTAACTTAAATCCCCTTTCTCCTCCATTCTGATGCTCTGTTTGAACTGCAGTTGGAGCAGTTGGACAGGTGTACCTAATAAAGAGGCGGAGGTGTATTTTTTTCTTTAATATCTCCTTTGTGTCATGTGGGACACTTCAAAACATTTTTTACAAAAATTTAAATGAGAAACAAATCCTTTGATTTTAACATACTTGCACTTCAATAACTACATACTATGTCCTTGGATGTATTAAAAGACATTAAGAAATAAAATGTATTATTATTATTTGTAGAACCAATTCACAAGCAGTCAGGGCACTGTAGAAAAAAATTAGTCCATTTCAGATTCAAACCTAACGATGGTCAATTCATTCTTATTACAAAACAGTCACACAGTTTATTGTAAATCTTTTAAAGCAGTGGTTCCCAAACATTTTAGACTTGTGTACCCCCTGAGCCATTTTGTCATACCACTAGTACCCCTTCAGTCAAACGTAAAGACGATTCTCCAAAGTTATAATGTACTACAACTGATTATTAAATGAAAATTATTCATTTAATCCCCTAGAATGTTTAAATTTCAGGCATTTTATTTTTTTCTACTCAAATTAAACATAAAGACAAAAATGTTGCCATGAAAGTGAATGGGTAAATAGATAAATAAACCAGGTAATGGCAGGTTCTGAAAACAGCAGCATCCAAAATACGTCAGAAACTCACCCAAATGAGCAAATTCCGTGAGATTCCACATTTTTTACTGGATTCCATTTTGTGTTAACTCCATGATTCCGACTGCAATTTCTGCGTTGCGGAAATCATAGGCCCCTACATATCTCAGTCCTATTTTTGTTTTTCATTTACACACCTGGGAAATGTTTTCCACATACCCCCCTGTAATATGCTCACATAGCCCTGGTTGGGAATCACCACTTTAGACAGTTGTCAAGGGCGGAAGGAACTGTCCAAGGTCCTGGAATTGCTGGAATGTTTCAGGACTTTCGACCAGTGGTTCCCAAAATTTATAGAGTCGAGTACCCACTGAGCCATTTTGTCATACCACTAGTACCCCCTCAGTCAAACATATGAATGATTCTCCAAAACTATAATGTTCCACAACGGATTATTAAATTAAAATTATTGATTTAATCCCCATAGAATGCGAAAGTGAAAAAGTAATTAAATAAATAAACCAGGTAATGGCAGTTGAAGGAAGCAGCAGCGTCCAAAATACATTGTATTATCTAAAACGGGTCTGCAGCCTGCGGCTCTGGGGCCACATGTGGCTTTTTGGTCCCTCTGCAGTGGCTCTTTGAAAACATGACCAAACATAACAGAATTTGTGTGTGTGTATGTGTGTGTATTTTTAATACAACAGAAATAAATTTGTATGCAAATATTTGATCAATACTACCAATACAAAAGATAAAACATGTTAGCTCATGCTAACCTGTTGTTTACTTAAATAATCTAACTTCTTTCTATGATCTTTCTTTCAAATCTATCAGAATTACCTTTAAATAGTTTGAAAACTACATAATAATAAGAATTAGAAAAAATACGTACCTGAATAGTTCAGTTGTACTAGTTTTTGTGAAATTCAGTTTAAACTATATACAGTATTTTTTCTTGTTTACATCAATATGGTCTTTTCATTTGTCCGGATGTGCAAACATAGTAATAAATAATAAAATTAACAATATATTTCTTAGTTTTATAACGTCACCTCCACTGGCCATAAAGGTTCCTGAAAGGGCCTTGAAAAGGCCCACGGACCACCAGTTGATAATCACAGTTGTAGCTTGCTTTGCGGCTCTGAACACATTTTATTAGTGAGACGAGGAGAAGAAATGGCTCCTTTGATTGTAAAGGTTGCAGACCCCTGGTCTAAAATATGTCAGAAACTCACCCAAATGAGCAAATTCTGTGAGATTCTACGTTTTAAATGGATTCCATTTTGTGTTAATTCCGTGATTCCGACTGCAATTTCCACATTGCGGAAATCACAGGGCCCTACATATCTCAGTCCTATTTTTATTTATTTATTTTACACCTGGGAAAATTTCCCACACACACCCTATAATAAGCTCATGTGCCGCACCCCTGGTTGGGAATCGTTGTTTTAAAGGAAACCAGTAGATTGTGATAAATCATCACTAAAACTTTCAAAATTCTGAAGGACAGCTGTTCTCATCTGGCATTGACTTTCCTGTTTCACTGCTTTAAACCAGAAAATAAAAATAAAATGCAACTTCTTTAAAGTCCATTTAACATCACGTTTAGGTGCCAGTAGGCATACGAATATTTAAAGTATTAAAATAGTAGTATAAAAATCACAACTGAGTTTTCACTGTTTTCATCCATCCATCCATCCATCCATCCATCCATCCATCCATTATCTTCCTCCTCTTCCAGGGTTGGGTCATGGGGGCAGCAGCCTGATCAGTGAGGCCCAGACCTCTTTCTACAGCCACCTCTTCCAGCTCTTCTGGGATGACTCCAAGTCATTCCCAGCTGAGAGACACAGTTTCTCCAGCGTGTCCTGGGTCTTCCTCGGGGTATCCTCCCAGTTAGACAAGCTTGAGGCACCTCCCTCGAGAGGCATCCTAACCAGATGCCCGAACCACCTCAACTGGCTCCTCTTGATGTGGAGGAGCAGAGGCTCTACTCTGAGTCCCTCCTGGAGAACTGAACTTCTCAGCTGATCTCTAAGGAAGAGTCCAGCTACCTACCCTGCGGAGAAAATTCATTTTGACCGCTTGTATCCGCAATCTTGCTCTTTCAGTCACTACCCAAAGTTTGTGACCTTTGGTGGGGGTAGGAACGAAGACTGACTGGTAAATCGAGAGCTTTGCCTTTTGGCTCAGCTCTCTCTTCACTACAACAGATCGGTACAGAGTCAACAAAACTGCTGAAGCTGCACCGATCTGTGCATCAATCTCACGCTCCATTCATCCCTCACTCATAAACAAAACCCCAAGACACTTGAACTCCTCCATTTGAAGCAGAACTTCACCCCCAACCTGGAGAGAGAGAACCATGGCCTTAGAACAGGGGTTCTTAACCTTTTTGACCTTGGGGCCCAATTTGTTCCATATAAAGTGACACAAGGCCCAGTCAGACATTACCGTATGGATCAAAATGATAATTATTCTAAATCTTGGTTTAAAATTATAATTATTCTAAATCTTGGTTTAATTTATATTGTATTTGCATTATAACTAAATTAAATACACTTACAGTTTAAAAGTAAAATTCCTGTCAAATAATCCACAAGTCATGATTACGACAAACATTTTTATATTATAACCTGCCCATAACAATTATTTGAACAAATACAAAGGTCAGTCAACAGACCACTCAGGCTTATCAGCACAAAACTATTTTTTAACATAAACAGCAAAAATAGATAATTCAATCAATAAAATTGTGATCATAAAATAAATACATTCAAAAATATTTAATGTAAATGTTCCAAATAAAAAACTGTAAAAATAAATTTGATAAAGTGCAAATGAAAATAAAGCCTTTTTAAACTTTTGCAACCAGAAGCTGCTCTTCATATTAGTGACAAACAATAAAAGTAAGTAAGTAATTTGATAAAGTGCAAATTAAAATATAGTTGTATCTGCAACTGTATTTGATAATGTTTTGAACTTTTAAAATATTACATGGTAAAAACAGAGGCTGCACTTCATATTAGTGACAAACTTTAGTTACCTTCATTTTTGCTTCTACTTTTAATTTAAAGTAGGTTTCCATTCTCGGCAGGTTTCTAAGGTTCTTCTTCTACGTGTTTAAAAAGTTGTTAAACATCTGAGTGGTCCACTACTGCTACTAGTGGTGAAAAAGTGTATCGCACCTTATTCAAAATGGTCCCGCGGCCCCCTGCGTCCCAAAGTTAAAAACGGTTGTTCTTTTGAGGCCCTCAAGGTGGCGCTCACGGCCCACAATTAGGCCGCGGCCCATAGGTTAAGAATCTCTGCTTTAGAATAAGAGGTGCTGACCCTTATCCCAGCCGCTTCACACTTAGCTGCGAACTCCTCCAGGGAGAGCTGAAGATCACGGCAGGGTGACACAGACAGAACCACATCATCTGCAAACAGCAGAGATGGAATCCTGAGACCACCGAACTGGGCTATTTCTGCCCCCTGGCTGCACTGAGAAATTCTGCCCAAACAGAATCGATCACAACAGGCAGCCCTGGAATCCAACTCCCATTCTGAAGGGGTCCAACTTACTTCAACAAGACGTGCGACAGCGGGTTGATGATTGCGCAATTTCAGCACGTCTTTTCCTGACCAAGTATAAACGGGCTGAAGACACAGTGGGCCATAAATTATCATAAATCCTCTCTCTGCCCCCCTACAGCTCATGTAAAGTATATAAACTACAACAATGATGGCTGGATGGTGTTTTTTCCACTCAACATCAGTGTTAAGTTGAGTGAAGTAAAGCTGTTTTTTAAATTTATTTTTGTTAATGGTGTACGGAAAAAAAGACGCGACCAGCTGCGCGCTCACCTCCATCCTTGGGACCTGGATCAAACCTGCTGCTCTTTGAGCTCTTTTTAAGACTGGCTTCTGACAAAAAATATATAATTTTAAACAAAATAACACACAGAAGGAATTTAGCTGCTCGGGGTCCTATTCTGGTCCAGCTCCAACTCCTCAGCACCGATGAGGACCACTGGCTCACTGCGGTGCGCCTCAAATGCCCCCTTTCCACTAGTGCCACTTAGTGTAGTGTCGGAACGGTCGGTGTAGGTACGGGTCAGACTGGTTGGTTTTCCACTGATGTTCCAGTCCGGTTCCAATGGGTGTGTTTTGGGCGGTTGGTGGAGGTGGTTTTTAGGTATTTTGAATAAAAATTAATGGGTAAAATGAGAGATGGAAAAAAATTTGATGAATAACTTTTGAAATTTTAAACATTTGCAAAAAATTAGCCAATCAGTGATGAACAGTGTTCTGACGTCGCATTTTGGTGTCAGCTGGGGCCGGTTGAAACCACAATGAAGTAGGTACTAAAAAAAAGTGCCGGTTCCATGGATCTGGCCTAATGGAAATGGTTTGGAACATACCGAACCGTACCGACACTACACTAAGTGGCACTAGTGGAAAAGGGGCAAAACACCCCCACAAACCCTGGACCTATCACACACTGAGAGACGCAACGTCCTGTCGGCACGGTTCTGCTGGGGGTCATGCACAAGAAGGCTGTCACCGAGGGATAGCAGTGGGAGAGCAGACGGAAGTTGCGCAATTTTTTGTCACTCAGCAGGGGGTGAAGACGTACGACTCCAAGTATAAAGCAGGCTTTACTACCAAATTTTCACACCGCCTGTATAGAGACTGACTGGCCCATAACAACACACCCACAATCCCATATACCTGCGTAGCACCCCCCTCCACCCCACAGTGTATCTCAAGGAAGATGGTCGAATGCCTTCTCCAAGTCCACAAAACACATGTAGACTGGATTAGCTTACTCCCATGACCCCTCAGGGATCCTGCTGTTGGTAAAGATCTGGTCCAGTGTTCCATGGCCAGGACGGAGCCTGCATTGTTCCTTCAGAATCAGAGATTCGATAAGTGAATTTAAGATTCTAATGAAACAGAGCATTTGGAAGGTGGGCCCACAGTAATCAGAATCTGCAACACAAATATTAAAAATGATTTTTTTCAGAAACCAGGTTATTGTGAAGACAAAAAAAAAAACAGTTCTAACAGCAGCATACCAAACTGACGTGTAGCTGTGATACAAACAGGATGGAGAAGTGAGGACCCTTATTTTTTTCCAATAGCATCAAACTTAGTCCCCCCTCCCTGACAGGCTGTCCTCAATGAGACAAGGACATTAGGATGGTGTCCTGCTTCATCCTGATGATGGAGAGGTCTGCCAAACGCAGGAAAGCAGACAGAATAATAAAACTCTCAGTCGTGTGTAGACATACCTGCAAACTCAGCAGGGCCAAAAAAGGTGACAAACTTACTGCTTGGGGGCGTGGGGTCTATTAAAAATACTTGAAACTATGCCTTTTCCAGCCAGTTGAAGCACATCGTTCTACATACTAAATACTAATAAAAGCATAAAATTGTTATATATTTATTTAAAGGTGGAATCGTGACTTACATTTAGGGTTTGAGGTGAACTTCCTCTGAGCTAATACATTTTTTTACTACTTATTTAGTTTTTTCTTTGTACTATATGTTTTGCACAATGAACATCATGAATTTGTAACAAAACAGGCTAACCAATGCCCCCCCCCCACCCCCCCAGGTGTGTGTTAAGGTTGGTTTCCACAAATGGATTAGCAGGGTCACATTGAGCAAGCTCCTAACTTAACCCAAAGTTACACAGAGATCCTCCATCTCCATCTTTTTCTGCTTAGTCATAGTCGGGTCGTGGAAGCAACAGGTCCAGGAGAGAAGCCCAGACCAGACCACCCTCTGCACAGCGACACTTTCCAGCTCCTCCTGGGGGGACCCCGAGGCCAGACAGGATACATAATCCCTCCAGCGAATCCTGAGTGTTCCCCATGGTCTCCTACCAGTGGGATGTGCCCAAACACCTCTAAAGGGAGGAGTCCAAGAGGCATCCTAATCAGATGCCTGAACCACCTCAACTGACTCTTTTCGATGTGGAGAAGCAGTGGCTCTACTCCTTGCTCCCCCCGGATGATGGCGCTCCTCACCCTATTTCTAAGGCTGAGCCCGGCCACCCTACAAAGGAATCTAATTTCATCCACTTTTACCTGGGATCTTTCTGTCATGATCCATGCCTCATGACCACATGTAAGCACTGGAATTTACACTGGAGCTCAGTGTAAAAAAAAGAAAACTAAATTTGGATAATAAAGTTTCATTTCTGATCTCAGATAAAGTTCAGGTTAAAGTTTGATTTTCAGTCCTACTTTCATAAAATACTCATTTTATCTGGTTTTATTAATCCAAAGAACTTAGCAAAATACTGTTCTGATGCATCCCAGTAATCCAGGTAAAAATCAAAAAGAAAAAAAAATTGTATAGGTCCTCTGGACGGGTTCTTCTCTAATGAAACGTTTCGTCTCTCCTCCAAGAGACTTCTTCAGTCTGAGAGTTTCAGGC
>NW_013952715.1:13837-18856 GCF_001266775.1 Austrofundulus limnaeus | reverse complement strand
GTTCCAGGCCAACACAAGCTGCAGTCGAAACGATGCTCGACTCAGCATGTAAAGTTAAAGAGTAAACATGTCTCATCCACAATGCGTGATACCACGTCACACCGTGAAACTGCAACGCTGACATCCACTGCAAAAGTAGACACACTAGCTAAAAACATTAGCTAGCTTTGGACCGGCCCTAATGGGATGTGTCAAATAACTGGTCTGACACCATTAAACTTTTGTGTGTCCATCAAGAATCTGTTGTGGGTCTGCATACACCTTGACACTTAATTTATTATTGATGGAGCTAAAGTTTTGTGGAAAAGTCAGACACCCCTCTTTGTTCCCTGACTCTGCTTGGTTTTGATCTTCTATCCAGCAGCAGAGCAGCAGCAGCTGCCTGATGCCGTCCACTGGTCGGCTGGTGTCCTTGGCTCAGAGTCTGGGTGTTGGTCACCAGGGTTGGGTTTCAGCCTGCTGATAATGTCTCCATCTGAAATGTTATGTCCACATAAACGTCTCAGGGGGCTTTCTCAGCCTTGACTCTGCCTCAAAAATCAATAGAGGCATTTGTTCTGAGACGTCTTCTTTGTGGCATGTCGTTGCATGCTTAATGAACATCCCTGTTCTCTGCTCAGGATGGGATTGATCCTGAAAGCGGCTGCTATTCAGCAGAGAACTCTATTCTGTCCGGGCAGGGCTGGCCCAGGGAGCTCCATACATCAAGTGGATGGACAGAACTTATTATGCTTCTCTTTAGAACCCAACTGTTCCTCCTTTTTTTTTAGCTACTGGCTATTTATCCAGTGTCGTCTGCAGACAGCTGCTAGAGAGAGGTGAAAAGGGGAAGCACTGTGAATCTTAATCTAATTAAAGGTGGTCAGTCGGGATGAAAGTTTCTATCTGCTCAGGAGTTTCCCTGCAGATCTCTGCTGATACGGATGAGTAATGAGCTGTAAGGTCAACAGGCACGGAGCAACAGCTGAAGTCCTTTTCTTACTTTCACCTTGTTCTGCACATTGTGTTCTTCCCACATGGAGAGAAATTTACTTTGTAAGCAAGTTAATGGATGTTTCCTGGTAAAAACATCAACAAACCCCCCACAAAATAACTGCAACTTATTGAGAGAATGCAAATCACCAGAAACCTCCTTTAATAGTTAATAAATAATGGAATTGTCGCAGTTTTGGTGAATTATTAAAAATAACATTCAACATAAAAACATAATCTCCAGCAGCTTTTAGAGAGTCACTACAGAAATGACAAAATTAAAACATTGGTGTTGTAATGGAACTAATACTTTTATGTTTAAGCAAGTAATGCATGACATCCTTTAATGACCTAGGTTTTCATGACATGCTGTTCATCTGCAGATAGAATGATTAAAGTCAGAACAAGATTTGCTAACAACAGTCATTCTTAGATATCACTTGTGTTTATCTTTGTGTTTTCCATTGACCNCAGATAGAATGATTAAAGTCAGAACAAGATTTGCTAACAACAGTCATTCTTAGATATCACTTGTGTTTATCTTTGTGTTTTCCATTGACCTTGTATCAAATCTTGCTAAGATGACAGAATGGTGTTTGTTAATATATATATGAGGCCTCTCGAGACACAGTGAGTAGTGTGGAGAGACACTGACAGAGAGAAGCAGAGGCACAGAGACAGGCCAGGTTGTTCTCTGTGTTTCCTGTTGTTGCAATAAAACTCAGCTGATCATTCCACGGAGTACCTTCATTCTTGGACCACGTATTTCTGTCTTTGTTAAATAAATATTGCCATAACAGGTGTGATTTAAATTGTCATTAAATTTAAATAAAACTAAATTTATGTTATTCGGAAATAGAAAAATACCTGCAAAAGCAAATAAAAATCATAATTGAAAGTACTGAGATAGAAAGAACAAAAGAAATTAAATGTCTGGGTGTAGTATTGGACCATAAAATCTGCTGGAAACCACAAATTATTCAAAAAAGAAGAAAACTGGCAAAAAGTTGTGTAAAACTGGGGAAAGCTCAACACATACTGGATTATAAAGCATCGTTGATTCTGTATTCATCACTATTCATTACCATATCTGTCATATTATGTGGACATTTGGGTTAACACATACAAAAGCAACCAACACATGTTCCTCATTGCTATATCTGAGCATGGCTAACAAACACTAGCTGAACTCTACCTGGTATTTCCTGTATAGAAACAGCATTTTAACATGTGTGAAGGGCTGAAGGAACTGTCCAAGGTCCTGAAAGTGCTGGAATGTTTCAGGATCTTGGACAGTTCCTTCAGTCCTTTACACTGTCCAAGGTCCTGTAGGATTCCAGCACTTTTAGTACCTTGGACAGTTCCTTCAGCCCTTCATACTGTCGGAGGTCGTGAAACATTCCAGCACTTTCAGGACCTTGGACAGTTCCTTCAGCCCTTGACACCGTCCTGGGTCCTAAAACATTCCAGCACTTTCAGGACCTTGGACAGTTATTTCACCCTTCACACCGTCTAAAGTCCTGAAACATTCCAACACTTTCAGGACATTGGACAGTTCACTCAGTCCTTCACACTCTCCAGGGTCCTAAAACATTACAGCACTTTGAGGACCTTCAACAGTTCCTTCAGCCCTTCATACTGTCTGAGGTCCTGAAACATTCCAGCACTGTCAGGACATTGGACAGTGTGCAGGGCTGAAGGAAATGTGCAAGGTCCAGAAAGTGCTGAAATTTTTGAGGACTTTAGACCAGTGTACCTTTTCAGACTTGTGTACCCACTGAGCCATTTTGTCATACCACTAGCACCCCTTCAAACGTGTTGATGATTCTCCTAAACTATAATGCACTGCACCTGATTATTAAATGAAAATTATGGATTTCATCGCTTAGAAGATGAAAGTGAATAAGTATTTAAATAAATAAACCAGGTAATGGCAGGTGCAGAAAACAGCAGCGTCCAAAATACATTATTTTATCCAAAATATGTCAGAAACTCACCCATATGAGCAAATTCTGTGAGATTCCACGTTTTATACTGGATTCCATTTTGTGTTAATTCCGTGATTCCGACTGCAGTTTCCGCATTGCGGAAATCCTAGGGCCCTACATGTCTTAGTCTTATTTTTATTTATTTATTTATACACACCTGGAAAATTTGTCCACGTACCCCATATAATATGCATGCATACTCCAGTGGGTACACGTACCCCTGGTTGGGAATCATTGCCATACAGGGTAGTTACAAGGTAAATACCCTGAAGCTGAGTTCACAGCAAACACATTTTGAGCAGCAAGAGCATCAGGTTTGCATGAAATGTCTAAGGTGGATGTGTGTCTAGGGGCCTTGTGGCGCATCTAGTGAGTTTAACGTGGCATGTCTTAAAGCGGTAGGTGCAGTTTGAGTGTTTGATGTGCATGCAGTGCATCCAAAGCAGCCAAAACTGGAGTTGAAAAATCTGAACTTTGCTGCTCAATGCATTGTGTCAACCAATCAAAGAGACTCTGTTCTGTGATGTAGCAGTGCATTTTTCCACGTGACCGTTTCCTGAATGTTGCCCACTAACAGGAGACATACGGACAGGAGCTCTTTAGCTGAAATCGACTCTGTACAAAAATAGATCTGGAAGCGAGCCTCGTCAGCTCGCAGCTCCTGGAGTGGTGAAACTCACCAAACTCAGACGACCTCTGGATTATGAATTATCTGGTGAATGCAACGTTCGCTTGCTCTCAGTAAATAAAGCAAAGCCACTTTCTTTATTTCATTCACCAGAGACCAACAGAGGAAAACAACGAGAGGCTCTTCTTGACATGCGTGACACCCGTCTACGTTCACACCAAACGAGTCTGACCTGAAATAGCAAAAGCATCCAACTTGACATGTTGCGTGCATTTTTGATGCTCAAAACGCATTCAGTCTGAACGTAGCTTGAATCTATTGGGTAACGTGCTGGGTATTTATCCAGTATGTGACTAAAATGTTACCCATGAAGTGCTTTGTATTTTAACTATTAAATCCCCTGTATGTTACCTGGTAGGTACCTCATATATTACCCAGCAAGTACCCTGTATGTTACTCAGTTTGTGTATAAAAACTACTGCAATAAAGTAGCTCACTACAGAAAATATTGACAGAATAAAACTTGTGCAAACATGTGCGTGGAGGTGCAGCAGGAACACTTAATTCAACCCCTCTAAGACATCTCCATTCACACTCCATCAGCCTAATGCTTTTCTCCACAGAGATGGAAAGAACTAAATTAAATGTCTGTCTGCTCGAGTGCTTGAACATCAGCTAAAGTGAGGTGAATCCATGAGTGGTAAGGTGATGTATTACTGCTTTGTTCTCATCAAAAGGAGCTATTAAAATTAGTTTATTTAATGAGTTCAAATATCAAAAACGACTTGATCTGCTCGTGCAATGCTTCATATGTAGTTTGACCATATAACTCAATGTTATGTCTTTAAAATAAAAGGTTGTTATTTAAACCTTTTTAGATGGAACAAAGTATGTTTAACCAAATTAAATATTCTTATCTTTTATTGGTTAATTGAGAAGTGACCCAGGTTAAGAACCTGTAAAATTAGGTCAATTTGAGAGAAGATGTTAAGATCATGGTCAGATTAAAAAAGTTACTTAATTAATTTTACTGCAGATAAGAAGAGATATTAAAGTGCCTCGCCTGTTGAACCTGGACTGCTCTGAGGATCCAAACACGTAATGCCTTGAAGCAGTTTCAGCTTGTATCTCTCACCCAGGTGGGAGACATTCAAGTTATCTCAGTCAAAGCTGGGCTGGGTTGCTGTGGGACTTTTCAGGAGTGCACATCCAAGTCAGAGCTGTCTTTAAAGGGATCCACGATTAGTTGTAACTTTAGATTTTATTTGATAAACATGTATTTTAACTGTAAAATGAAGACTGAAAAAGGCTGTTTAGTTTTTATAATTTTTAAACTAAAGTTTAAAAATATTACATGGATGGGGCCATTTCATTTACACGCAAAGCATTCTGGGTAAATGATGACGTGGGTAGGTCATCTGTGTGAGGCTG
>NW_013952715.1:6025-10787 GCF_001266775.1 Austrofundulus limnaeus | reverse complement strand
CTATTACAGAAAATATTACAATATTAAAGAACTGTTCTTGTTAATTTGATGAAAACATTTTAAATATCCAGTGCACTCACATCAGAATAACGTATAGATTTGTTGTTAGAATAATCGATTAATCGAAAAAATAATAGTTAGATTAATCGATTAGAAAATAACCATTTGGTACAGCACTAGTTCATTGTGCTTCAAGAGTTCACCTTCTTTCTCCTCCTGCTTCGTGACCACGCTAAATTTGCTCATAAAGAACTTTTCGTGTGACATCATTTGACGAATGCCGGGGTATATATTCTCTCACTAATTTCATGAGAGCAGATCAAAGTGTAGAAATGTGGGGCAAAGAGCCCGTCTCATTTTCCTCACAACTTCTACATCAATGATTCCCAACCAGAGGTACATGTACCCCTTGGGGTATGCGAGCATATTGCAGGAGGTACGTGAAAAAATTTCCAAGGTGTGCAAAAAAAAAAAAAAAATAGGACTGAGACATGTAGGACCCTATTATTTACGCAATGCGGAAATTGTAGTCGGAATTACCGAATTTACACAAAATGGAATCCATTGTAAAACGTGGAATCTCACAGAATTTACTTATTTGGGTGAGTTTCTGATATATTTTGTAATATACAATGTATTTTGGATGCTGCTGTTTTTTATGCACCTGCCATTACCTGGTTTATTTATTTATACACTTACTTCACTTTCACGTTCTAGGGGGTAAAATAAAAAAATTCCTTTAATAATCAGTTGAAGTACATTACAGTTTTGGAGAATCATTAATATGTTTGACTGAAGGGGTACTAGTGGTATGACAAAATGGCTCAGGGGGTACACAAGTCTAAAAATGTTGGGGACCACTGGTTTAAAGTCCTGAAACATTCCATCACTTTCAGGATCTGGTTTATTTATTTAATTACATATTCACTTTCAAGGCAACGTTTTTATCTTTATGTTTAATTTGAGTTGAAAAAATAAAATGCCTGAGAATTAAATGTTCTAAGGGGTTAAATAAATCATTTTCATTAAATAATCAGTCATAGCACATTACAGTTTTGGAGAATCATCATTACGTTTGACTGAAGGGGTACTACAAAATGGCTCAGGGGTACAAAAGGTTTGGGAACCACTGTTCTACACATCAAGATGAGTTTAAAAACTCAGGATGACTGATTCAGATTTTTATTGAGTTGCCACTTGTTCTTTTAGTAGCCAATGAAAATCCTATTTATTCTTATTCTAAAACACATATTTGATGGAATTTAGTTCAACCTGTCGAGCCGACCTTTTTTATCTGCGACAGTCTGTTTTTTATGGCCCTTTGAGAAAATGTTTGATGTTGTTAAACTAATGTGATTCTGTGATTTCAGGTTTTATATTGCAGTAATAGCACTGTTTAGAACAAAAACAGGTTTTTTTTTTTACTTCAGTAGATCTTGTTTTACAACCAGCTGTGACAAGGTGACTTTGTCGTGTCTGAACCGTATCAAACTCCTGAGTAGAGATAATAGCTCAAACACACACACAGGTTTGTTTTTACATCCCCGTGGGGACCGTGGATTGACTTCCATTTATTTTACAGTCATTGGTTAGGTCCCAACCCTGACCATTTACGCTGAAATTAACCTCACAGGTACCTGACCCTAGCCTGGCCCTTGCCTTCCTACGCAGCTCCGCTCAATTCTAGTTTCCCTTCACTGCTCCGTCTGGGACTTCTCCCATTGAGATGGATTTCGCTGGCAGATTTTTAGCCAGGCCAATCAGAGAACAGAATGTTGATTTTCTGCACAATGTCTGCTTGTAGTTTATTTTACCTGGACCGCAAACAAAAGGAGGAGTTTTGAACGACGTCGATGTTCTGCGCGGTGTCTGCTAGTTATTTTAGCATACAGCAGTGGAGGAAGTGAATGAAGTCAGTCCGTGTTGATAAGGCTTCCAAATGAAATTAAATTTGTCTGACAAAGCAGCAGCTCTCATTTACAGTCATCTCATTCGGCTCGGTATATTTCTCCTCTCAGTAGGGTTGTTTACAGCGCACGCGATTTCCGGTTATCTTCTTAGCTTAGCCTTCGTCACAGCGACATACGTCGCGGCCAACTGATCCAATCATTTTAAACTTCAGCAGAGGCCACGCCTCCTGCTAGAATCACTTTTCTATGCATCAAGTCCAGACCCTTGTATGAAGCAAATTGAAGGACAGGGTCTGGTTTAAATCAGGCTAACCTGACCCTAAAACTAACCTTAATTCTATTCACACCTTCGTCTTAAACCAAACTCCCAACCCAAAATTAACATCCATACCTGTGGGGACCAGTCCTCACGAGGCTGCGTTTTTCTAGAAATTGGTTCCCACGATGTAGCAAATACATGCCCACACACACACACACACACGCTTAAAACTGAAGACTTTGTATTGACTTCCATTCATTTTTGTAACTGCAGTTATGTCTAACCCAGACATTTACTCTAAAACAGAGATTATTAACCCATGCGCCACCTTGAGGGCCTCAAAAAAACAACAGTTTTTAACTTTGGGCCGCAGAGGGCCATGGGACCGCATTGATTTAGAATAAGGTGCAATACACTTTCTCACCACTATTAGCAGTAGTGCACCACTCAGAGGTTTAACAACTTTTTTTAATATGTAGAAGAAGAACCTTAGAAACCTGCCGAGAATGGAAACCTATTTTAAAAGAAAAGTAGAAGCAAAAATGAAAGTAACTCATCAAAAAACACCAAAGTTTGTCACTAATATGAAGTGCAGCTTCTGTTTTTACCGTACAATATTTTAAAAGTTCAAAACATTTTAATTTCATTATTGTCAACATTTTCATCATTATCAACATTTATCTTTCATTATTCTTCTCAGCCTCTCCTTTATTAAGCTGCAGTAATGTGCAAATTCCCCCACTGTGGGATCAATAAAGTTGTATCTTATCTTATAACATTATCAAATACAGTTGCAGATACAGCTATAGTTTAATTTGCACTTTAAATTAATTTTTGTAGTTTATTTTTAAACATTTTGAATGTATTTTAAAGAAATTTTAAACTTGTCAGAAAGCTGTTGTTACTGTTATTGTTTGTCACTAATATGAAGAGCAGCTTCTGGTTGCAAAAGTTTTAAAAGCTATTTTTCATTTGAAACATTTACATTAAACATTTTTAATTTATTTATTTTATGCCCACAATTTTTTTTGAATTGTCTATTTTTGTTATTGTTTATGTTAAAAATATATACTGTTGTGCTGATAAGCCTGAGTGGTCTGTTGACTGACTTGTATTTGTTCAAACATTTTTTATGGGCAGGTTACAATATAAAAATGTTTGTCATAATCATGTCTTGTGATTATTTGACAGGAGTTTTACTTTTAAACTGTAAGTGTATTTCATTTATTTATGTTAGTTATGATAGTTTAGTTATGATATAAATACAATATAAATTAAACAGATTTAGAATAATTATCATTTTGATCCATACATTGGTAATGTGTGACTGGGCCTCGTGCCTCTTTATGTTCAACAAATTGGGCCCCGAGGTCAAAAAGGTTAAGAACCCCTGATCTAAAACTAAGCATTTCTGATGTATTCCTAACTCTAACCTGAACCAAAACTTAATCCACACTCTCTAAATCGAACTAGTGAAGCACAGTAGAGCTGCAAATAAAGCGAGGACCAGGAAAATGTCCTCACTTCCCACAAATGACCTCACTTTGTCAGTTAAAATCATAGTATGGTCCTCACTCTGCAGCAGAAACACACACACACACACACACACACACACACACACACACACACACCTTCTGATTGTGTCACACTAGTTTAAATTTGTGGCCTTGTTTGTTCTGCACTGCTCTACTGTTGTCGTGTGGGAAATAACTAAAAATCTAAAGTAATTCTTGACTGCTGCTCGCAGTAAATTTCTCTCATTTAGTTCCAGTCACAGTTTGATTTTCCAACACGTACACTTCTGTGTTACAAATAAGAGTCATGACTACACTCTTCTGCTCAAACCTCACCCAGTATTCTCTGCTACTGGTCTTTCTTTAGTAGTTAGAGATCTCACTAAGAGTCTTGTCATCGTTTTAAAGGTCAGCTCATAGTATGACGAAGTCACTGAACTGTTTGCAGCTCACTTTAACCCCTCACCTTCAGCTTGTTTGTGTTCCACTCCACTAACAACCTTTCTACAAGCACTCACAGATTATATCTCCCTGATAACTCTGCACTCATTAACCGTTAAATTGCCTCAGACGATGAGTGAAATTGTCTGTGTAATGCAATCAATTAGGAGCTGCTAAACGAAAACGAGTGTTCAGCTCCCAGCACTCAGAGCTTTTTATTTTGTGCTGCTCATAATATAATTGTACACTCTCTGAGCATCAAAAGGCTTTATTTAACTGGGAAGAGAAATGAGTAAAATAAAAAAAAACACATTGGAAGTATATATAAAATAAATAACATAATTTGAATGTAACATTTTATATGTGCTAAATTCTTTAAAAATCATAGGAAGCCCTAAGGCTGAGTTTGAATTGTTCAAAGGTTTTGACAGTTTAAAGGGGACCTATTGTGCAAAATTCACTTTTCAAAGGTTTTTTTTACTCAACTTTGGGTATGTGCTTCTTAAAAACAGTCCTATGACCAAAGAAATGCACCCAGGGGCATATTTACTGTAAGTAAATGTATTTTTAATGTGTATTAACGACAAGTTTTATACTTCCGTCATTTTGTGATGTCACAAGCCGTACGACAACCCACC
>NW_013952715.1:0-2505 GCF_001266775.1 Austrofundulus limnaeus | reverse complement strand
GGAACTGGAAAAGACCTGGAAGGTGAAGACCACAGTGGTGCCTGTGGTCATCGGGGCCCTCGGGGCAGTCACCCCCCAAACTGGAGCAGCGGCTAAAACAGATCCCAGGAACAACATCAGACATCTCAMTCCAGAAATGTGCAGTTCTAGGCACAGCTAAGATACTGCGCAGAACCCTCAAGCTCCCAGGCCTCTGGTAGAGGACCCGAGCTCAGAGGATGAAAGAGACCACCCGCYGAGGGTGAGAAGGGAATTTTATATAGCAGAGGAATCATCACAGCTGACCTGTTCTGAAGTAATATTCTGAGTTGACAACAATTTTTTCTCAGAATAAAAAAATTTGGAGACGGGACACTGCAACACAGATGAGAGAGGAATTATAGCCACACTGCGTAATGATCACGATCAGGTATTTAATTTCACTTCCTAATCAGACTTAGACTTAAGAAAAACTTTATCATAAGCTTTCTCAAAGGGGCAACATGTGTTCCACAGGCATATATTTAAATATTATACCATAATAAAGTTTCTATATGACATTTTGTGTTGTTATTAAAATGCTGTTTTTGTTGTTTAAATAGAAAATAAACTTACCTTCTCATCACTTCCTCTTCTAAACGCCTTGAAATTGGCCTCTGTCTCTTTAAGAACCACCTTCCACTTCTGTCTCGCCCACTTCAGTGCGTGGGGGGGGGGGGGGGGCTGCTATGATGCAGTTTACTTGGCATCTGAAAATACATTTCCTCAAAGGTATTTTTAATCTGAAAAGAGTAAGTGAGAACTAATGTTAGGAGCTCAGCAGACAGTTTAAGTTTCACTTTCAGTTTCACCCAAGAGCCTGCTGGAGTCATGGGCGGGGTATGTGGGGAGGGAGGTGGGGCTCTGCCATGAGGAAGTTCGGCTTAAAGACACGTCCCAGGGGTGTTTCTGGTCCCCACCTGTCGTTTTGCTCCTCAGCATGGCTTCCAATAAACGCTGCAGGATTTCTCAAACATGAACGAATGAGTCAAAGCAAGGCTTTGGGCATGTTTTTATGAGAGTATAACATTATAACATGATATCAAACTCAAAAAGTTGATTTTACATGACATTGCCCCTTTAACAGTATTGTAAACGTGTATAGTGAACTTAGGTGAAAAACAGGGTTATTTATTTTTATTTAGTGTCCCAGGCTCTGAGAACAAATACATTTGAAGTGCTGCTATTTATTAACACAAGATGATATTCGTTTAAAGTGATTAACGTTCCGATGTGACAGGAGGTGTGTCACAAGCATTCCAACAAGGAATTTAATTTTTTTTTAGCACTAATCAGTAAAATTCAAGAAAACAGAAATGTCCCTTACAGCTAAATCATCTGTCTCCAGCTCTGGACTGAAAACACAGTAGTGACAGGATGGCCTGTTTAAATCAGACGGCACATCTGTGTTGTCTGATATAAGCCAGCAGGAGTTTATCTGCAGCTCATTCCTCTGGATTCATGCCTCCAGATGTGGATATTCCAGCAGCATGGAATCTCCTGCATGTAATTAGTATGAATCAGCATTCTGCAGGTGTACTCAGTGTAAATGTCAGACGGGCCTCTGCTGCTGTGCAGTCCCCATAATCATTACTGCATAATTACCTAATTAGCTCAGTTTCATTTTGATTAATTTTAAGTTTCAAAGATTTGTCTTATCAACCTCTTCTTAATGTTTGAGGTTATTAAAAAGGCTAATTTTGTGCTTCTTTCATATTTACAAAAAATGTTCATTAAGGCCATCAGAGAATAATAAACACGCCATTACTACGATCTTTTATTTTTAGAAAGCATTGCAGTAAAACAAGTCAATTATACAACAAAACACGAGGCTCAGTTAGAAGTTTATGTATTTTTTTGGTAGATTTAATTTATGCAGAGTAAAAAAAAAAGTATTTTAGTAAAACACATGTAACACTCCATCACTTATTGGAGCTCCATATTTTGGACAAACACTACAATATTATTCACACCCTTATGTTTAATGCTTTTATTGTGATAAATCAAGTATGGTTACAGAATCATGGAAACTGTGAAAAAGAAACATCTTCATCTTCATCTCATTAACTTTTGAAGTCCACCCAGGTCAGTCTCGTTGCCACAGTCAGGCAACCTTTGCAAACACATAAATCTATGAAGATATCTATGTTTCCAAAGCAGCCTGAACAGTTTTGCTTTGTAACCTGCAAACATTTAGATTTGTGTACCTGTAAATTTGTGTTAAATTTCACCTGCACACACATTTTTTTTAATGTAAAGTCAAAGAAAAATGGTTACAAATGAGTAAAATACCATTTATTTTACCATCATTTATTTGTGTTTTTTTTTTTAGTTGTGTCTAACCTTCGGGCATAAAATACCATAAAACGCCTTAAAAAGCACACAAATTAAATGAAGTACTGCTTTTGAACCCTTTAGAGTAAATTCACAAGCTTGGTCTCTTTTTAAAGCTAATAATCTGAATTTTTAACTTCAGCAGTCATATTC
>NW_013952714.1:633591-634246 GCF_001266775.1 Austrofundulus limnaeus | reverse complement strand
AAAAACATGTTTTTTGTTTTATTTTACATTTTTACAGATGACAGAAATCCACCTCGCTGACAGCATACATGTCAAGCTGTACAGATTGTCTATAAATAACACAAAATTTCCCCCAATTTGTGTAACAATGCTTGTTTTTGGACACACAACAGAGCATCAGAAAACTGTTTCTCCAAAGTTGATTTGCTCTCCTGCAGAAGACAATAAAACAAACAGGTCACTTGACTTTTATTTTCTGCACTTCTGGCTCCCTCGCAGTGCTCAGCAGTAACTCAGCTTCAAATTTATTTTACAAGTCAGAGCCTGTAGGATGTGAATAAACAAAAAAAATATCCTGCTCAATCAGATTTTTGAGGATCAAGATGCAGGTAAACGTCCAAAGGGGTCCACCCTGGACAAGTCGTCAGTTCATCACAGGGGTAGAAAGACAAATAAAACAAACACCAATTCACTCAGTTGGCCTAATATTCATGTTTTTGGTCTGTGGGAGGAAAGTGGAGTGCCTGGAGAAAACCCACACATGCACAGAGAGAACAAGCAAACTCTACTCAGATAGGTCCCTGGTCAGGATTTGATCCAGCAACCTTCATATTGGGAGGCAAGAGCTTTACTATCTGAGCCACAGTGCCACCTGCTGGTAAGACCTATATACTCT
>NW_013952714.1:631072-632591 GCF_001266775.1 Austrofundulus limnaeus | reverse complement strand
AACTTATACATTCTGAAATTACATTAATATTGTACATGAACTTTTGATATGACACTTGAAACATGAATTTTGAACATGAAAAAAGACATAAAAAGAAAAGAAGGCATTTTGAACATTCAAGAAACAAATATAAAAACTATATATGACAAAAATACTAATAAAAACTATGCAATACTAATAAACTTTTGCAATGCCTACACATCATCTGGTAGTTCAACATAGAAATGCTTTAAGCACTTAAAAATTTATACAGAAAAATACACTCAATACTAAAAATAATAATTTTACACAAGGAACAATATATAAATCTGTCACTGGAGGACTCCATCAGAGGTGTCAGCGCTGAAAGAAAAATGGAAATGAACAAATGAAAATAACTCCTTTCATAGCAGCAAACACAATGGTTTTCATCATTGTAATATGTAGAAATATTAGGTGTGTCTGACATTATGACACATACTCTCTGATGAATATTTATAACAGGGGTGGTTCTAGTGGTGGGGCCACAGGGGCATTGGCCTCAGCTGGAATCTGAATGGCCCCCTGAAGTGTCCCTGTCCTGTCACTCATCTGTCCCATACATGTCAAATTCTTCTGACGTTTACCTGCATAAAAAGCCTCAAAAATCTCTAAATTTTGCAAAAAAATCCATACAACTTGCACCCGCGGGGCGGCGGGGTCAGTCAGCTGGGGAGATGACAGCACCTGCTTCAAACCTTATTTCTAGCAGCAGAAAAGGTTGGTAGATGGCTATTTGATGTTATTTCTTGAATTTTATCATCCTTCAGGCTCTGACGTTRCATAAATTTGAAAATGAGGTTTTGAAAAAATCCGTAAGATTGCTCTATACATCTGTATACCTGCAAAATGACGTAAAATCCTTATTATTTACGGACAATCTGTACAAGTTGGCATGCATGCTGTCCTTTAAATGGGAGTGGTGATGGTGGATGCAGTTCCATGTTCAAACACTAGTTGCGCTAATGAGTCAAATAGTAAAGTCCGGAATGAATCAAGCTTACAGAATTCTTTTGAACAATCCTGCAAAAAGTCTTTTAACTGACAAATGATGGTTGGATTTTTTTTCACACGTTACGTGTTTGAGAATATTTTATCTATGTAGAGTAAAATATATGAAAAACTGGAAATTAACTGAGAATTTACTGTGCAAGATTTTTTGGAATAAGGCTCCCCTAATAGAAAGCTTATAAAGAGTTTATATATAGGTTACTAATTCATCTGTAAACACTTTATAAATCATTAAGAAATGTTTATTATGCAGCAATTAAGGATGGTAAAGACTAAACTGTCCAGTTTCTAATCAAATAATGAGACAAGTCTGTTCACGTACATATTACATCTAAAGGTGGTATATTATTAAACATTTCAGACAAGGTTTCTACATTGTAAGCACAATAACGATAAGAAACACATATTTTAACGTATCATTGTACTACTGTCTTATAAATATTCACAACTGTCAAAGGGAGACTTATCATAAAGTGTAATACAGTACACT
>NW_013952714.1:628726-630072 GCF_001266775.1 Austrofundulus limnaeus | reverse complement strand
ATCTAAAATAGTGTACAGTTTTACACTGCACAATAGTGATCCCTTTAATATATGTGGATATTTATAATGCGGTAATACAGTACATTATTATATGTTAAAATATGCATTTCCTAATCATTATTGTGCTTACAAGGTAGTAAAATTGTCTGAAATGTTTAATACCCAAACAGGTTTGGCTCGGTATTTGGTACTAAACCAGACAGTTTAATTTCTTTTTGACCTTAATTAATGCATAATAAACACTTATTAATAATTTATAAAGTGTTTACAGATGAACTAATAAACTATCTATAAACTCTTTAAAAGCCATCTTATAAGGGAGCCTTATTGTAAAGTGGTACCAAATTACTGTTTGCCACTGCTGATATTATTACCTGTAAAATTGTAGACATTCATACTTCATATGAAAAATTGAAGTGAAGGTTATGAATAGCCACAGATGAATTTAAAAGAAGTCAGCTTGACTAATGAAGCTGTCATTAAGTCCTTTGTCTGTCGACTGCAGACACACATGACGCACAAGAACAAGCCGAACTCAGCTCAGGGAATCGATCGGAAGCTTTTGAAGCCAGTGCCTTATTTTTCAAGCCGGTAATTCTGTGCCTGTGAGTATAGTCTCTAAACAAACCACAAGGAAGTCAATAAAAAGCACAATCAAAGATGTTTTGTTTGGACAAAAGATACAGCCCGATAATGTAAAAAAAAAAAAGAAACAAGAAAAAAAAAAAGCAGGTTATATCAAATCAAAATCAAAATATAAAAATAAAGATGACCTATAGCCATCAAAGTCAGACACAGGAATATAAGTGTGCAGAAAATAGCTAGTAGTTGTTTCTAACAGTCTGATTGGACAGCATCAAATCGTGCTGAATATTAATGTCTGAAGATTTTTACTTCCTAAAATCCAAACCAGTCCTTCACATGCAGGTGAAAGTTTAGGTATTAATCAACTACCCCTTTTTTAAATCTTATACTACTGTATATTTACTTATACTGTTACTTTTATATTTCAGACATTTCAAACACAAAACACAATTGCACAGATGAGTTACATACCAGGTTAATGTTGGTCATTTGAAATGTGAGTGGGGGCCTGGGTGTGTTTTCATTAGTGGGCTTCTTCGTGACATTACCTTTGTGAAAAGGTACATTTTAAAAAATTGGTAACTTCAACTTTTTTCAGTATTTCARTAGATGCTGTTGAACTGAAAAAATATAAAAACAAACGGTTTAAGAGGCTAAAATATGTTTGTTTAAAGTTTTGCAAAAACATACCTCTGCCAATTTTAGAAAATGGTTTAAGGTGTGTGTGTGTGTGTGTGTGTGTGTGTGTGTGTGTGTGTGTG
>NW_013952714.1:620158-627726 GCF_001266775.1 Austrofundulus limnaeus | reverse complement strand
ACTTTATATAAATTTAAATATTTTCTAGCTCTTTCAAATAAAAAAATAATCTGGAATGAACCTAGTGAATTTTTCATTTCTTCAATAACAAGTTTCTGCCACCATGATTTTGTGGCTCAGAAGCTGAACAGTTTGAGATATACTGTAGCAGAAACAGGTTCAATACACATAGAAAAATTGTTCCATTTTTTAGTTATTTGCTAAGTTGTGTTAAATTAAGCCTGCCCACTATCAGTCAGGCCCACCTTTAAACTCATTTCTTACTACACCACAGACTGGATCAGTTGCAGAAAGTGTCAAATATTTATCTCCTGAAGATAAAATCCAACCACTGCACCATCACCAAATTAAAATTTATTCTTGGCTGTAGTAAATGTATGTATCAGTTTGTTTGTAAATCTAAAGAAATTAACCAGAATGATGAAGAAAAGTCCAACGTCCAAAGTCTAATCAGCTTGACTGCTAAGTTGAGCAGCCACAGACACTGGTCACAGACCCCGATGGTCACAGATTAAATTCCCACAATGCCCACAAACCTCTCCAAATAACTTAGTTTTGTTTTGCACGCTTTGAAATTGCCAAAACAAAGATATGCTAAAATSAATTCCAGTACTTAAAAATCAAAGCTTCGCTTTTTCTGTACATTATGAGCCAACTTATTTTCCCTCATCATATGCACTCTAAAGAGTTAGACATGCAGAGATGATTGGCAGCTCTTTCATGGCAACTCCGAACTGGATTCAAAGAAACCTGACTGTTTCTTCAGATGCATGCACTGCTTTTTGAACGTTTTGTAGCCATTAAGGGGCCATTTAGACCCCTGTGTAGAAAAGAGTTAGAGGTTTTAAATTGGTCTATTAAAGTTAGGTGGAAGTGAGCGCATATTAAATAGACAGGATGTCGATATGGATAATCTCTTTATATTACGCCATCTGCCACACCAACTTTCAAAGAGCACAAATCTTTGAAAAATGTAACATTCAAACGTTAAAAGTTTGAAACTAAATTAAAAAAATAATCATAAAACTGGAAACTAAAACAGGACATTTGGATTTGAATATCAGAATATTAAATTTACTGCTATAGCTAACTCAACTGAAGTTGTTATTTGACAGGATAAAAGCAGTAAAATGGTTTACCAGAGAAGCAAGGTGATCAAACTTAAATGGGTTGAACTACCCAGAGATAACGTTTCTAATGTCCAGGACAGCTACAAACACCTCGGAATATCACAGGCAAATGGCAACCATGATGAGGTCAAAAAAACATCAGCCACAACTAAAAGAATTTGATGGATCCTGAGGAGCCAGCTGAATGGCAAGAAGAAAATCCAAGACATCAACATGAAGCCTATGCAGTGCCAGTCATCAGATACCCTACTGGTATAATACCCTGGTCAAAGGAAGAGATTGAAGCCACTCGCATCACGACACCAAAGCATCTCACAATTCACAAAGGATTTCACCCAAATTCCAGTGTGCTCAGACTGTACAGAGAAAGGACAGGGCCATGCAAGTCTTACTTTCCAGGATGAAACCACAAAGATACACTAAGATTAGGAAGAAAGTCTCCATTGATGAACTGATGAGTAAATGTCTTAGGCAGCAGCARAAATCAAAGAAAATGAACCATAATGGAGAATTAAGCCCCAACACAGCATGTACCACCAGCAGATTAAAGAAATAGCTGATATCAACAAATTTTGGGGGGACGTCCAGATCCAGGCAAAMAGGTTATGGCTAACCAACCAGACAGACGATGGTTGACAAGCTAAAGGAGAAGGCAGTGGTAATAAACAACTGGAACAACAGGAAGAAGGAACACAAGATGCTTTAGAAACACAAAGGGCTGACAGAGGGGTGGAGAGTCAAAGATCTAAGGCCAGTGGTCATCAGAGCAAATAGTGCTGTGACTGAAAGTGGTACCAACAGATCCAATAAACAACGTCAGATATCTGAGTTCAGAAAAGCACAGTCTTCAGAAAACCTGATCTCAAAGTACTTCTGCTCACATGTAAAGGTTAAAAACTTACCTGCATACATTTCCGTCCATCCATCCGTTTTCTTCCACTTATCCGGGGTCGGGTCGAGGGGGCAGCAGCCTAAGCAGAGAGACCCAGACTTCCCCCTCCCCAGCTACTTGGGCCAGCTCGTCCAGGGGATTCCCAAGGCATTCCCAGGCCAGCCGAGAAACATAGTCACTTCAGCGTGTCATGGGTTTTCCTCTGGGCATCCTCCCACTGGGATGTGCCTTGAACACCTCACCAGGGAGGCGTCCGGGAGGCATCCTTTTTTTTGTCACTTCAGTAGAAAACGAAACCAAATATTAGTTATTTAGTTTATTTATTTCTTCATCATCAGTGACTTTTTTTAAAGTGAAGAGAAAATAGAGAAGTAATTAGAAAGATTGAAATAGCAATTAGAAATATATTAAATATACACCAAGAAAACACAGGACCACACACCCAACATCTGTCTGCTCACCTGAAAAGTAAATGGATAAATACATGGAGGGCAATATATGCACATACCCATACATATATAAAGATATACATACATGCATGCCTACGTTCATAAATATTGTCAATATATACACACAGACATACACACTCGGTGACCAGTCAGAACACCTGTTTGTGAGCGTTTGTGAACATGCATGTATATACAAGATTTCTCCAATGGAATATTTAATAGTGACTGTGGAGGCCCGAAGACCCAACCCCCAAGACACGAGGCAGACATAGGGAAGACCAGAGCCCAAGGGCCTGAGAAGGACCCCGAGCGCAGAGCCCCAAGGGGCACCCGCACGGGAAGATCCGGCCACCCATCCCCCAGATCAGACCAAAGGGGAGAACTGGGAGAGTCCCCCCAGCGACCACATGCACAGCCCCCGGGGCCAGCAGTGACAAACTCATAGGCCCCACCGGCACCCGCTATACYAGAGCAGATCCAGGAAAGGGCACAGAGGTCCGGGCCTCCAGGGCGCACCCCCCCCCAGGCCAAAGCCCGACGAGCCCCAGCAGGTAGTCACCAGGCCACCCTATCTCTAAGGCAGAGCCCAGACACCCTGCAAAGGAAACTTATTTTGGCTACTTGTATCTGCGATCTCTTTCTTTCGGTCACTACCCAAATCTCATGACCATAGATGAGGGTAGGAATGTAGACTGACCTGTAAACTGAGAGCTTTGCCTTCTGGCTCAAGTCCTGCTTCACCATGACAGACCGGTACAGTGCCCGCATCACTGCAGATGCAGCACCAATCCGCCTGTTGATTGCCTGCTCCATTCTTCCCTCATTCAGAGATGCAATCCTAAGGTCACCAAAACGGATCCCCTCAACACCTTGACTGTGCCTAGAAATTCTGTCCATAAAAGTTATGAACAGAATCGTGACAAAGGGCAACCTTGGCAGAGTCCATGTCTCACTGGAAATGAGTCCAACTTACTACCGGCAATGAGGACCAAGTTCTGGCACTGGTCGTAGATGGACCTAACAGCCCRTATCAATGGACYTGGTACCCCATACTCCCGGACTACCCCCCACAGGATTCCTCGAAAAAMGTGGCCCAATGCCTTCTCCAAGTCCACAAAACACATGTAGACTTGTTGAGCGAACTGGTTGAACACCCTCCAGGACCCTGCTGAGTGTGTAGGGCTGGTCTGCTGTTCCAGGACCAGGACGAAAACCTCACTGCTCTTCCTGAATCCGAGATTTGACTATCCGATGGACCCTCCTCTCCAGGACCCCTGAATAGACCTTACCAGAGAGACATTGAGACAGAGAGACAGAGAGCATTTAGTACATTCACACCAAATGCGTTTTGAGCAGCAAAAATGCRCCCAACGCCTCAAGTTGGACGTGCAATGTTCAGACTGGGATACAGACAAGAGGCGCGTCTGAAGAGGGAGGAGCGTCTTGTTTTGTTTTCGGTCTGTCTTTGGCAGATGAAATAAAGATAAAATAAATAAAATGGATTTGCTTTATTCGCTAAAGAGCAAGCAAACATTGCACACAGCAGATAATTAATTCACTAGATAATTTAGAGGTGGTTTGTTTGGTTAGTTTCACCACTCCAGTAGCTGCGAGCTGATGAAATATTYTTTGTCTCGAGCCCAGTTTAACTCCGTGGACAGTTTAATGAGCTGCTGACCCACATCGGTGCTGATATGTCCAGCCAGAACACAACTGCAGACAGTCCATTTCAGCTAAAGAGGTTCTGTCCATCTGTTTCGGGTTAGTGGGCAACATTCAGGAAACCGTCACATGGAAAAATTAGTGTCTCTGATTGGTTGACGCCACGCGTCGAGCAGCAAAAGTTCAGATTTTTGAACTCCAGCGTTGGCTGCTTTGGACGCACCGMATGCACGGAAAACTCTCWACTGCTACCTTCTGCTTCCTTGTGCGCCGCGCTAAATGGACTTGACCCGCCGCGAGACCCMTAGAGGCGCATCCACCATAGACTTTGCATGTAAACCGGCCACTCCTGCAGCTCAAAACAYGTTTGGTGTGAACACACCATTAGAAGTTTGATCCCCCTATAGTTGGAACACACTCTGCRCTCCTCCTTTTTAAATAGGGGGACCACTACAACAGTTTGCCAAACCAGGGGAACTGCCCCCGATGTCTATACGATATTGTAGAGTCGTGTCAACCAATGCAACCCCAGAACATCCAGAGCCTTAAGTAACTCCGGGTGAATCTCATCCACCCCTGGCACCTTGCCACCGAGGAGCTTTTTAACCACCTCAGTGACCTTGGCACCAGAGATTGGAGAATCCAACCCAGGGTCCTCAGGATCTGCTTCCTCATGGGAAGATATGTCGGTGGGATTGAGGAAGTCTTCAATATATTCTGCCCACCGACCCACAACATCCCGAGTTGAGGTCAGCAGCACACCATCCCCACCATAAACAGTGTTGGTGGCGAACTGCTTTACCCCCCTGAGATGCCAGATGGTGGACCAGAATCGCCTCAAAGCCGTGCGAAAGTCTTTTTCCATGGCCTCTCCCAAACTCCTCCCACGCCTGAGCTTTTTCCTCAGTGACCAMCAGAGCCTCAATCCACTTGGCCTGCCGATACCTACTGGCACAATCCACAGGCCAAAAAGACCCAATAGGAGTCCTTCAGCCTGACAGCATCCCTCACTGCAGGTGTCCACCAGCGGGTTTGAGGGTTGYCACCACGACAGGCAMAGACAACCTTGTGGCCACAGCTCAGGTAAGCCACCTCGACAATGGAGGCATGGGACATGGCCCACTTGGACTCAGTGTCCCCCACCTACCCCGGAATGTKTTCAAAGTTCCCCCGGAGGTGTGAGTTGAAGCTCCATCTGATGGGAGACTCTGACAGACGTTCCCAGCAGACCCTCACTATATGTTTGGGCCTGCCAGGTTTGAACGGCATCATTCCCCACCAACAGAGCCAACTCACCAYCAGGTAGTGGTCAGTTGAGAGCTCCGCCCCTCTCTTCACCCAAGTGTCCGAGACATGCGGCCGCAGATCAGATGAAACGRCAACAAAGTCAATCATCGAACTGAAGTTCAGGGTGTCCTGGTGTCAAGAGCACATATGGACACCCTTATGCCTGAATATGGTGTTTGTTATGGACAATCCATGATGTAAGGGGTTTTTGGGTATATTAATCGATAAATTTATGAATTATTAAATTCATAAATTATCCTAACTCTAGGCACCACGACCCTTAACTTAGTTAAAAATCATAACCCAGGAAAGAGAAGGACCTCGGCTCTGGAACAATCTCCCACTGTCTGTGAGGTCTGCTGGGTCTCTAAATGAGTTTAAGTCTCTCCCCCTCCCTAATACCCCCCCCTCAGCTGTTGTCAGGGAGATGGTTAAGAATATGGTCAGAAATGATAATTATATGCAGGAAAGTACGACATAGACGAGCACAAAAGTCCAATAAAAAAACACCACTCGGGTTCAGACTGGGGGTGGGGGGGGCGTTCCTCCCAGCCACGCCCCTCCAGGTCTCACTGTCATTACCCACRTGAGCGTTGAAGTCCCCCAGCAGAACGAGGGAGTCCCAGTTAGGAGCGCTCTCCAGCACACCCCTCCAAGGACTCCAAAAAGGGTGGGTAGTCTGAACTGCTKTTGGTCGCATAGGCACAAACAACATTAAGGAGCCGTCCCCCCACCCGTAGACAGAGGGAGGCTACCCTCTCATTCACCAGGGTGAACCTAAAYGTACAGGCACCAAGATGGGGGCAATAAGTATGCCCACTCCTGCTCGGCGCCTCTCAGCATGGGCAACTCTAGAGTGGAAGAGTGTCCAACCCCTCTCGAGGAGACTGGTTCCAGAGCCAGATTGGTGTGTTGTGGTGAGTCCGACTATATCTAGTCAGAACCTCTCAACCTCACACACCAGCTCAGGCTCCTTCCCCACCAGAGAGGTTGCATTCCACATCCCTAGAGCCAACTTCTGTAGCCAGGGATCAGACCGCCAAGGTCCCCGCCTTCGACCACTGCCCAACACACATTGCACCCGACCCCTACGGCCCCTCCCACAGGTGGTGAGCCCATGGGAAGGGGGACCCACGTCTCCTCTTCAGGCTGTGCCCGACCGGGCTCCATGGGCGAAAACCCAGTCACCAGGYACTCACCAACGCGCCCCATCTCCAGGCCTGTCTCCGGAGTGGGGCCCTGGTGACCCATGTCTGGGCGAAGGAACACTGAAGGGTACTTATCATAGGGGTCTTTGGGCTGCACTTTGTCTGATCCCTCATCTAGGACCTGTTTGCCTTGGGTGACCTTACCGGGGGCATGAAGCCCCCAACAACATAGCTCCTAGGATCATTGGGACACTCAAACCTCTCCACCATGATAAGATGGCAGCCCAGGGAGAGGGCTGCATRCATTTCTGATTCTTAAATCTGTATACAGGACAGATTTTACCTCCTAAATAATGATTAATGTGACATTCTCAGCAAAATTATCTATAAATACCAGATACAATCATATTTCCTTATTTGATATAGTATAAAAACCCTCAAATGTTCACAAGAATACTGCTGTTCACGTACTGTATAATACTGAGACAAAAACATGTAAAGTAAAACATCAGATGTTTAAACATTTAATAATTCCTGGTTGCTAAAGTTGGGTTTCTCTTTTGCTTTGTAACTTTTCCTAATTAATTTAGTAAAAATGATACATGAGGTGAATTTAAGAATAGTCTACTAACCCAAAATTGTGTAAATATTCAGAACTCTGTATGTAGACAGTAGTTGTTTTTTATTATAGTGCAAATGCTATTTTTTAATTTTTTACATTAATTTAAAAGTTTACTGTTTCAAGTTTATTGCAGTACCACTCAATGCATTTATAGTAAAATTCAAACTTCAAGCACTTTATGTACTATTTGGTTATGTTGTAGCTTGAGGCTCTTATCTGAGCAACACATTCAGAATTTTGTTTAAAAGTAGAGATACTGTGTAATATTTAAGTGATTGATTATCAGCTAAATATTGTTTTCTAGAAAGAACAGTGCCCTCTAGGGGAAAATACTTGCCTACACACACACACACACACACACACACACACACACACACA
>NW_013952714.1:618258-620107 GCF_001266775.1 Austrofundulus limnaeus | reverse complement strand
CACGCACGCACGCACGCACGCACGCACGCACGCACGCACACACTGCTAATTTGTAACCCTCACAATATTGTCTACAAAACCTCGTTTCCATTCTCTTGCAACATTTAGTTTTCAGTAAATGACACTAACAAAAACGGTACACAAACTGAACTTACATGGCACCTTTTTAAACAACTCATAGTGCTTTGCAACACAATCTGAGTCCTCCTTTGCCCATTCACATACATTTTTTCAGCGCTCTACTTGTGCTACAAATCTGAGTAAATCAATCTATAGAGATTAAGTGCTTTAGATCAGATTCATACACTGATRGGACACACATCAGAGGGTTCAGTGTTTTGTCCAGGGAGTCTCTATCATGTGACTGAACAGTGGTGAAATCGAACCCCCAAACTTTCATTGGAGGACGACTCCCGTAACCACTCAGCCACAGCCGCCCCATGAGATAAAAACTCATCCTAATTACTAAACTGCAGATTAAAAACAATCTAAAATGACTGTAGACTTGATATCTCCTTTCTTTTCAATTATCTATTTTCATTGCAACTTTTTTAAGACTGCTCTTGGGTATCCATCAACTTACAGTGGGGAAAAAGTAATTAGTCAGCCACCAGTTGTTCAAGTTCTCCCACTTACTGTAAAAAGGTGAGAAAGGCCTGTAATTGACATTGTAATTAGACCTCAACTATGAGAGACAAGATGAGAAAACATATCAAGAAAATCACTGTCAGATTTTATAAAGAATTTATTTTCAAATTATGATGGAAAATAGGTATTTGGCCAAAAAACAAACGCTGATCTCAATACTTCACTATAATGGAGTTTGGAGTCTGACTGTTTGAGGCTGTGAACAGATGTCTTTATACTACTTTCATTTCATCTCTCATAGGTGAGGTCTAATTACAGGCCTCTCTCATCTTTTTAAGAGGGAGAAAGTGAACAACTGGTGGGATGAATAAATACGTTTCCTCCACTGTAACTCTCTGCAATGTGTGTCAGTGTCCAGAAGATGACAGTGTTGTCTTTTAAAACAATGAAGAGCTGTGGCTTTAGATGATGACTGAAGCAGATGGTTGTCTGTGTAATTCAGTGGTAATGAAAATTTGTTGCACTTCTGTTTTCATGAAGATGTTACAGGAAGATAGAGGAACCACATCCTTTGGCTGAATATCAAATGTTCCCTTGGATAGGCATTTGGGAACATACTGTATATACTGTGACCATAGTTCCAGAATCATCCAAACAACTCATCCCCCCAAAAAGGATAAAGTAAATGYAATGTGATCTTTGCATCTGCACCAGTCCTGCAATGAAAACATAAAAAAYAACTCACTTTTCAGAATTTGACAGTATGAAGCCTTGCATTACAGCATTACAGACACAATAAAATAGTGGGAAATCCAATGTATTAATCCAAAACAAGAAAGACTTCTTGACAGTTCAGTGTGTCTGGRCCCCAGCAGGAGATGAGTGGGAGCTGAGTGAGTCTGGAGCTGATCGATCACGCCATCTTTGTTGTACTTGGCATCTATCTACCATCAATTAGTCTGTACTAGACACCATTCAAGGTCAGTTCCCTGGCGTTCAATACAAGGCCTGATTTAGCACTTTGTCAGCAAGCAGCAGCAGCATGAACGCTCTCTTTCAGGTATGGTTTTATTCACATAAAATCATCGACTGTAGGTGGCACATGAAGAGAGGTTTTGAAGCAACACCAGAGTCATGGAAGGCTGGGTGTGAGCTGTAGAAGCTCAGAATAATCAGCTCCTTGGATGAGTGTAGCTACAGCCAGTGTGCAGTGTGTGTGTGTGTGTGTGTGTGTGTGTGTGTGTGTGTGTGTGTGTGTGTG
>NW_013952714.1:616418-618248 GCF_001266775.1 Austrofundulus limnaeus | reverse complement strand
CGTGTGTGTGTGTGTGTGTGTGTGTGAGAGAGAGAGAGAGAGAGAGAGAGAGAGAGAGAGAGAGAGAGAGAGAGATTTTTCCCTCCAGATCTCCCAGTGCCTCTTTTAGTCAGCTAAAGATGCAAAAAAAAAGTTGTGCCGATTTTTTGCTGACTTAGTCAAGTTTGCAGGATTTGTCTTTATAAACTCAAAGCTTCTCATKTAGCACACACATCTTTGTGGAGGACGTAAGGAAGAAAATTTAAACTGAACCTTTTTTATTTTGTTCTGTTAAAACTCCAAACTGCCTACAGAACTTGTTCTTTTCAGGCTCAAAAAAGACTCAAAGCAGTTATTTCAAATGAAAATTTATTTGCTGTTAATTGTCTTGAATATAAAGGACACATTCTGATCCTTCTAACTCGTCAGGATCTGTGTTTGTTGTTAGTTTTCATTAATTGTCTTTTGTATTTTATGATCAGGTTTAATTCTGTTTTGTGATGTTTAGTTTCTTGTGTTTTCATTTTATTAGTTCTCTGAGCCATCAATCACCATTTCCTCTGTCGTCTCAGTTTTTCTGCTTCTCTCATTTGTTACCAGTTGTCATTTCACCATATGTTTCCTCTTCCTCTTCAGCCCTTGCCCATTCATTCTGTCTTATCTCATTCTCAGATGTATGCTTATGCCTTAGTCTGGTCTGTTCTTTTTGTGCCTCCTYATGCCTATTCTTGACTTCTGTAAGTTTTGCTGCCACAACAGCATTTTGTTTTTATTTATTGTAAAGTTTCTTTGAGCTTCTCATATTCAGTTGGCACCCTTGGATCCAAACCTATATTAACAGTGACATCTATGCAAATAAAAACACTGGGTGCCAACAAGCCATTAGTTTATGACCCGCAATTTCTGTGGTTCYACCTGTCTGCCCTGCCTCTGAATTTTGGGACCATCAGTTTGGTTTTATGGACAGAGGGCGTCTCGTTCTGTAGTTTTTCATTCAACTAGTTGTCTTGTTGGCTTATTCTTGAGCTGTAGTTATTTTACCAACCAGTAATTAAATTTTTAGCTTTCTTTCATTAACCWCATGATAGTTTTGTTTGCCTCCCTGCATTCCCAAAAGAATGTAGTTTATTTCCATCAATATGTCAATCAATATAGCATAAATATCAATATATTGTACATATTATTTGTGATGAGGTTCTACAACTGGATCCTTCTGTCCTGCAAAAGCCATCAAACATTAAAAGGATATACAGTAGTCTGTAACTGCTGCTCAAAAGGCCTTCACACCAAAACACAACCATCTCAGAAACCTTGAGACTTTATGTCATTTATAGCCTTATATCTAATTATACATGAAAACATGTACACATTGTTACCCACTTCTCCTTTCCAAGTCCTATCTCCAGCTGTCATTGTGTGAGACTGGGTGTTAAAGACCCAAAATGYTCCTCAGTGCAACTTCTGTCTGAGGCTTTTATTTTGTTGTTTTTTCTTGGCTTTTATTTTGGTATACTTTCTGTAAAATTGTTGAATTTATTTTGTTGATTTTTAAAGAAAATTAATAAACTTAACTAACTAACTAACTAACTAACTAACTAACTAACTAATAAATAAATAAATAAATAAATAAATAAATAAATAAATAAACATAGTAGGCTAGTTGCAAAAAGATGAGAGAACTGTATTTGTTAATAAGGAAGACTGCTAAGGTTTAAAAGACATTACTCCTTTTTAAGTGCCCAGCTGTAATGGAATGAGGTACTGTTTGTTTTTACGTGTTTTACTGCTGTTGTTCATTTATTCTAACATGATGATCTACCACTACATGTCAGACAGTCGTCTTCACTCACT
>NW_013952714.1:614351-615578 GCF_001266775.1 Austrofundulus limnaeus | reverse complement strand
GTATGGTATGGTATGGTATGGTATGGTATGGTATGGTATGGTATGGTATGGTATGGTATGGTATGGTATGGTATGGTATGATATGGTATGGTATTTATTCATATGTCAGATCGGGTGCCATAATTTTACAGTGATACAGTATACTGTATTTGCACTCTAAATAGTTCTACGGTTCAAATGCTAAAGTTAGCAAGATGCTATAAGTTAAGCCAAAGAAGTTCTACATGCTGCATGTTTAACTGGAATTTACTTTTATTTATATTTTTGTGCTAAATTAAACATAAGGAGTTATTTATTTAAGGTCAGTGTGTTTTGAAGARACTTTAATTTATTGTTCGTGTAAGTAAAAAGCTCCTTTAAGCTAATTTCATGACAAAAATTCAGAAACAAATATAGGAACCTTTGAAACATCAGTAACCTTCACCATTGTCGGCTGGGGTTTTCTACACTGAGTGGACAGGTCCATCACAGAGCCACGTAGAGACAAACAGCGGCTAGCCTCACCCCCACACGTGGAGACGGTTTAGAGCAGGGCTATTCAACTGGCGGCCCGCGGGCCACATCCGGCCCCTCAAGTCACCAAAGTTCAGGCCGCCAATTGATTCATTCATCTCTTAAGCCCAAACCCCCGTTTTTCTTCTTTAATTACTCTAAGTTATTTTAGTTAGACATAAACATTTTTGGTGTCTACAGAAATGTCAGAATCTTGTCTAGAAGCTGGTAAAAAACAATTCAATGAATACCCAAGACAGTTAAAACTACACGTAGTTGAAGATAAAACTATGAAAGAGAAAATAAAATTGGTTTAAAAAATTGGCAAGTCAGAGATGTCAGAATATTATTTGTGGTAAATCAGAGGCATGATGTATTCTTATGGTCTTTTTGGTTTTGATGTTTATTATCACTTTTATAGGGTTCTGTATGTTGTATTCATGATTAAATGCAGCAAAATAAACTATTTCAAAGGTATCCTGATGCATCTCAGTAAAACAGGTAAAAAATCAAAAAGAAAAAAATTGTGTAGGTCTTCTGGACGGGTTCTTCTCTAATGAAACGTTTCGTCTCTTCTCCAAGAGACTTCTTCAGTCTGAGAGTTTCAGGCAAAATTCAGGCTTTTAAGCCCAGCCTCCATGTGACCGATACATCGTATGGCTATTGTTGACACCAAATTAACACTTATTGTTAACAGGGGGTGGAGTGATACTGGCAATGGCCGTGCTGTAGGAG
>NW_013952714.1:611643-613835 GCF_001266775.1 Austrofundulus limnaeus | reverse complement strand
GTCAGAGATGTCAGAATATTATTTGTGGTAAATCAGAGGCATGATGTATTCTTATGGTCTTTTTGGTTTTGATGTTTATTATCACTTTTATATGGTTCTGTATGTTGTATTCATGATTAAATGCAGCAAAATAAACGATTTCAAGGGTAACAGATCTTTGTAATATTTGGTTTATTTACATAATGACTTAAATTGCTGGATGTTCGGCCCCGGAGCTGTTAACCTGCAGTAACTGTGGGCCCCGGAGCAATTTAGTTGAATAGCCCTGATTTAGAGTTACCGGTAAACCTAACATGCATGCTTTTGGTCTGTGGAAGGAAAACATTTAGAGGTTCCCGGACAAAACCCACAGCTTCACAGGGAGAACAAGCTTAGCTTAGAAAACAAACCTGTGATTTTCTATCTGTGAGGTAACAATGCTAACCACCATTCCTCTGAGCTGCCCTTGTCAAACAACGCTGTGCTTAAATAAAAAAGCTTCCTTCCACTGTTGTCAGTGTGCTGCGAAGAAGTGCAGGTTTAGTCTGCTTGCTCTGTTAGATAACTTCTTCTAATAGATATTTCGTGGCATCAGCCCTGGCAGAAGATGTCTTAGCTTTGTTTTCCCCAGCTGCTAAATTCACAAGTGCTTTAATTAACTTTTTTTCAGTCTTTTTGTTCCCATTAACTCTCTGGACCCAAAACAACAGTCTTTGCATTTTCAATACTGATCATTAAAATGCCAAAATTGCTGATTGAAATTCWTTCTTACAACTTTGATAAATCCAGCCACAGAGTTCTGTTTTTCACACCAACCTRTTAAGAACCAGACACAGAAATTTAAAGACATTTCCCAAGTTATATATTTTTATTTATCAACATTTTCCCAGTTTGATGAAACTACAGCTTTGCCTAAATTACAGTTACTGCAGTAAAGAGTTTACCTAATGTCTTAGAGTTTCTGTGAAAAATGTCATTGACTAATTTTAACCACAAGAACTAAATAGAAAAGATGTATTTAACCAGAGAAGGAGTTTTACAAGATACCACGAGTAATACAAGAAAATATTCCTATAGTAACAGCAAGGGATATTACTTCTGGTGACCAGCATTCATGCATTATCACGGAAAAGAGTGTCTGCTGTGTGAACAAGGTGAAACTAGTTTTCTGTCCTGTAAAAAATATGAGTCTGTGTCACTATGCACATGGACAGAAACTATCAACAATTTTAGCCAATTAAAGTATCACTGCTAAAGTCGTCCAAATTAGCAGTTAGTTATTTAAGCGATGCAGCGTATGAATCACATCCTGTCYGGTCATCAACTTTCAAACTGTAAATCCAGCCTTAGAAGGGAGAAAAGATGGAGGCTGGTGTGAATTGGTTTGTCAAGGGATAGCCCATGCAGCTACTGAAAATGACWGCTTCATCCCCCCCAGTCAGGACTGCAGGAGAAACAAATGTGCTGATTTTTGCCAGAAACCCTTTTGTYTATCAGTCATCTCATTTTAAACTGATTCACCAGAGAGAAGATGTTTTGTYATCAGTTACTTTTTTTTTTACTTCACCAAAGCTGATCAAATAAAACTGCTGCTTGAGTTAGTTTTCCTCCAGTGAACATGTCAAACGGCCCTTTCTGCTGTGAAGCAGGAATTTGAAAGCGGTTGTGTAACAATGTGCTGCAGGGCTCAGATAAGTTTGTTCAGAAATTGTCGTTTTTTTTTTCATTTTTCTTTTATAGGATCACTGTCCCACACATACATGTTCTCAGACTTCAGTGATAGTCAAATACCTGAGTTTATGGTTTGAGGTATGTTTCGACTGACTTGTCAGATTAAGTTTTATTTTTGTGCTTCCTGATGAGACGTAAGCCTTTGAGCGATAAGGCTTGATATTTACAAAAGGATTTGTGAGGAATATTTTAACTTTGTAAAATATTAAACTGTCAGTTTGATCACAGCCCGAGGGAATAAATGAAACTAAAGCAGAGAGGCTTTATTTGCTTTAGCTGTCATTTAAATGAAATTATTGTTTATAATATGAAAGGGATCAGACTTTGTGATAAAAAAAATGACAACACTTCATTTCCCAAACCTCTCGCTGTATTTTTGGCTCACTTTTTTTACTTTGCTTTACTTCTTTTTCTTTTATCTAAATGTATTCTGTGTATTTATTGATATTACTTTACCTATCAAAATAATGTAACTATTATAT
>NW_013952714.1:606941-608473 GCF_001266775.1 Austrofundulus limnaeus | reverse complement strand
TGAATTATAAATCAGCCATTTCTTGACCTTTAAAGATAAAATTTGCTAAATCAGTTGCCTAAACCTCTAACAGATGCTAAAAACATCTTAAGGACATGCACCCAAACTGTTTGCAAACAAACAAAAAATCGTACAGGACGAGTTTTGCGCAGCTGTCAATCCTCTCATAGTTTCTCCAGGAACTATTCTAGTTTGATTTCTTATCTTTGTATGAGATTTGATCATCTAAACAATTTCTCTCTCTCATTTTAACTAGGATCCCTTAAGTTCTCAGCTAAAGCAAACTCCCCTTTTAGTGTTTATTTTGTTGTTTGTTTATTTGTTTGTTTGTTTGTCATTCACTCGTGATTGCAAGACTCTTTCAGTTTTTACATGGTTCAATAATGTCATCATTTCATACTTGCCATAGCGTGTAAATACATTTAATCTGTGAATAAATGACCAGTGGAGAACTGGTCAACATGAGACAACGTCTAATTTTCTGTGTCTTGATAAGGTTTTATTGGTTCTTCTAAGAAAAGAACTCATCAGATAATTTTAGGTAGATTTATTGTGAGACTGATTACAGTAAAGTTACAGTTTTTCTTCTCTTTCCTGTGTAATAATAACAACATAAAAGGGAAGTGGTGCCTCGAGGTAAGATAGTTTATTGATTTAAATAATTCATAAATTATCAATTTTAAAATATACTCAAATTACTGCTACAAAGGGAAATTAGTGGAGGTGCAAACATGCTTTAGCTCCTCCATCTTTTGAGTTAGAACATGTTTCATTCTCATCAACGATGCAAATGCAGCTCTTTATTGATTTGATATTTTTCCAAGTTATAAACTAAAACAAATTAATTAAAATTAATTGCCACATTCTACACCCTCTCCTGCACATTTGTGTTGGTTCAGTCCAACTAAGCWAAACACTGTTAGCCACTAGCTCGCAGACAGACTAGAGATGAAAGGAGAGCAAATATTTTTCGAGTTAAAACTTTGTCATTTCTTTCAGACTTTGCATCAAACAGAATAATAATTTGGAGTGATATGCTCAATAAAAGTGCAAGATACTTAGAAGTTCATTAAAAAGTATAAAATGTTCCCTTTTTATTGACATCTACAATGGCTGTGGTGAGTGACTTCAATGATGTCATCATTTTTATGTTGAACAGACGTTGAGGCAAAAACTATACTGAACATGACCATAAAGTAAAAGTTTTGTGTTTACTAAACTTGGGCGGTATGATGGTATTTTGGTATACTGCAGTATTAATTCTCATCGGTGGGCTGGATGGAAAAAACAGTTGAATAACCCAGTTATATGATATATTCAACAAGTTATTATCAATGCTGAGTGGACCCTTTCTGTGCAGATCACTACCATCTCACAACAACTTGAAGCATCTGTCAATCTCTGCCACTAATTGGATCAGCAACTGACACAGCTGCAACTCATTTGAGTCCTCCTGGTGGCTTTTCCTATTTAAGGCGGGTCCAGTGAGCAGGTCATCGCTGATACTGTACATCGCTTCCTATGGTGAAACT
>NW_013952714.1:604732-605846 GCF_001266775.1 Austrofundulus limnaeus | reverse complement strand
GGAATTATCAAAGGTTTTTGACACCTGAGAGACACCGTAGCAACTCCTTTGCGTTTGGAAGTGGGGGGTGGGGGTGGGGGGAGGACCAGGGAGGACGATTCAACACTCAACCACTAGATGTCGCTGAAAACAACAAATCCTACACACTGTGCCTTTAAATGAAATAAATAAAATAGTCATAATCATTTACATTTCAGCAGTTCACTGTTTTTTTCCGCCGACAAAGATGTCACCTTTAACCTCCCACACTGCCTCAGTCCCTCAGACACAACTGAGCTCACACTCCGCCATGTTGTTTGCTTGATCTGCAGCACAAACAGAACTGATCATTCTGTGTTGTTGCATTTTTGTTTTTAAATCAAGTATTACATTTTTCACTGTCCTGCTTCCTGCTTTTGTCAAAGTGTTAGTGCGCCACCCTACAATGTTTGACGCTTAGCAGTGATTTAATTTGTCTTTCTAGACACCAGAGTTTGACTTGTCAATTCATGTTTAAAAATGCTGCTAGTTGATTGCTGCTTAACCTTTCTAATGTCTATTGCGCTCTGTTATAACTGTTAAGAAAAAGCTCTAAAATAACTGTGGCACTCTAAAAAAAAGTTTTAGAGAGACCCCCCCCCCCGAAAATGACAAACCAGGATTGATTTTCAAAATGCACTTAGGAACCTTTACAAATCCATATGCCTTTACAATGTTGTTTATATATTTATTGATTTAACTGGTTCAATTGATTGTCCATATTCAATTTAAGCTAATAAAGCAGAAGTTCTATAATCTCCTGGATTAAAAGTTAACTTGGAGTCCTGCATTAAATTCCTTGGTATGATTTTATGTCTTTCATATTATCATTCCTCTGTGTATATGTTCTCCTGCAGCACTGTTTCATGTATTGCATACATATTGATGAGTTCAGACCTTTGCTCACCTCTAACCTGCTCAAAGCTTCCAAACGAAGGTGAAATCTTTTCCTGCTGAAATCACCACAGAATGTCTCTTTCAGACGAGTTCAACAGAACATCTTGTTAAGATTAGCTTTTTGAGCTCTGAATGATAACCGAACACCAACACAGTTTTAACAGGTTTATTGTAAAAATGTGCAGCTGAAGGACGAGGA
>NW_013952714.1:595957-601472 GCF_001266775.1 Austrofundulus limnaeus | reverse complement strand
GTCGTTACCAGGAGAACAGATGACACGCAGGATCCGACAGGGGCTGAGGCAGGAGACGTGGGTCCGAGAGACATGAGCAGGGTCGGGGGAACAAGACAAGAGCAGGACAAGGAACTAGATTGCTGGAAGATCATAGGCGAGGCTGATGATAATCTGGCAACAGGCTGGAGGCAGGAGCTGGAATAAATACTGACAGGAGCAGGTGCGATGAATGAGCTGATTGAGATTTCTGTGACGGGAGGGGCAGGAGCAATGAGCAGAGGAGCATGATGAAACTGAATGAACATGAGACAAGACTAGAACTGGGCAGACAGAGACAGATTCATAACACATCTTTGGTCGTTTGGTRGAGCCGAGGGGAATACAGGCTATATTACATGTAGACCACACTGAGATCACAGTGAATCATTTATACTTCCTGCCCTGATCATCTCAGTGTGGCTCTGAACGGGTTAGCAGAGGCAGGACATGACGCCTCCCAGCTGTTATTACAGCAGAGCACTCCTCAGGCAGCCATCAGAACAATCGAAAAGGCCTCTCCCCTGCAGGGGGTTAGAAAAGGGAGTGGGGAAATGGATTGCGCAAAAGTTTTGTTTTTGGATAGCTAAATAAATTGTTTAGTTTGTTTGATCAGGCAGTGATGTGCTTTTTGCTTCTACTTTCTGCCACCAGGAAGTTTTGAAACAGTTGTTTTCTGCAGGGCATCTGGTTGCATTTGAAAGAACACTGGCCGATGGTCCCCCATGACTCTGACACACTGTGGAAGTGATTGGATTGTAGGATATGGGTACATTTTTTGTTTTGCCACGTTTATTGTGTCTTCAAAGCAGAGCTGCAGGTCAGTCACTGAGGGAAGCAGATGAGAGACAATAGAATTTGATGAAGATGACCAAGGGGCAAGTTTCAGGACAAATCCCATGTTGTGTTTATTTTCTCATGACTCAAGCTAATATGATTACTAAATTAGATGTCTTATATGACTCAGGTCACATGTCTTCTGTTTACACTTACCCTGGCTTTTGCTTGAAGGAGTAATAAATTATTTTGCTGCAAGGTGTGAAATCCCACATGATATTTATATCTCCAAATGGATGCTGAGAAATGAAAACGCTTAAGGCTAACCTGCAGAATATGTGAGGGTTTCATTTCAGGGAGAAGAAAATAACAACTTTTTTGCATTTGTGAACTCCTACATCGTGACATTCAGGAAGCTGTGAAGAGTTCAAGTGTAAATATTTGCCTGTTAAAGTTAATGTTTTGTCCTTCAGGTATATGATTGGAGGAAGACTTATTTTGGCACCACTAAAACTGTTCACAGCATCTTTACAAAGTGGTAAATGTCCAGATCCTGTTGGCATCCCAAACAATTTTTTTGAAACCTGTTGCCATCAGCTGTCCCCTTTCCTACTAACATTGTTTGAATCTTTTAATACATCATGCCCCCCCACCCCAATCTTTGAACCAGAGTTTATCTCAATGCTTTTGAAAAAAGATCAAAGAATCTTCTATTTATTTGCTGTTATTCCATTAGCTTGCTAAATGCTGACTATAAACTGCAGGCAAAGTTACGAGCCAGGCACTTAGAATTATATCCAATTAAATCCCTAGATTAAACTTGGTTTGTATGCAACAGACACCCCTTTTTGAATCTCCAGATAGTATTTATCATGTTTCCAGCCTCTCCACAATATGACTTTAATTGCACTGGACACTGAAAAAGCATATTTGACAAAGTACCACTAATGTGAGCCCAGACAATTTTTACAGGGGTGGCCAGACTGGGACCATTTATTTCCATACACGGCAGTTTGCTGAGGATCTAATCATGATTTTTTTTTTGGTCATTCTCTCATTTACTTACACAGGTAGTGAYTACTAGGGCTGTAACTAATGACTATTTTATATGATTATTTTTTTCTCAGTCAATGATTATTTTTTTTCACAACATCTCTCTACGCTTCCTGTGGGCTCACCTCCTCTTCCAGCTTCAGCTCACATCTTACCTCACCTGCTCACACCTGTGAATGTCAAAGTTATCCATTTTATACTCATCCAGCCATTACCACATAAAATAAAATAATAAAATACAAGTTAAACTGCAAGTAGTTTTTTAAACAAACAGCTAATATCCAAATATCTCAAAACAGCAGCCTCTCCCCACAGCATGAGGGGCTGTTAACCTGCCCTGCTGCAGGTCCAAGAATAATTTTGGTTTAAGTGACATTCAGGTGCATAAAGTAAAAAAATCTAATCTAATCTATTAATAATAATAATAGGCTTCCTCCTCCACATATCATCCAGGGAGTTTTGTCAGCCTGTGACCAAGGTCACATCTGTGGGGATTCAATGATAGGAATAAATTCTTTAGAGCAACAGCAGACTTTTCCTCCACTGCTTTAAAGTCTTAACTCTGCCTCTGTGTTGCGAAAATGTCAATATTCCAGATTCGTTGTCATCTTGCCTCTCCCGTGTGAACTTCACCCAGATGTTGCCTTACTCCTCACGCCACTGGGAACCACATCCAGTTTGCAATTCAACTCTCCCATCATTTATTTGAGTCTGTGTGTTCACCGTACAAGAGATTCCATCCAGGGACACAGACAGCTTCTCACAGGCCCGGACTCCCGTCAGTGTCGTTTTCATTTTCCTATAAACCAGAACTCCTCCACAGCCGATCAGCAGGAATCCGATTATCATAAATCCGAATATGAAAACATCTTCGACGTCCTAAATGGAAAGCGATGCCAGGCAGATCAGGTTTGTTAATCTGCTTTCTGTTGATGTTTGCCTAATTACTGAAGTGGAGTCAGGTGTTTAGGAGTTGAAGTATTGACTCAACAGCTGCAACCAGTCAATATTCAAGACCACTTTAAATGCAGTGTGTCCTTCCACATCCATTATAATCTGACAGCATGGATTTGACAGAAAACATGGGGCCCCACGCTGCTCCATCCCTCTAATATCCTGAGAAGCACAGCCTGACTGTCCTGGAATCCTGCTCGATGCTGCTCTGGTGATGATGGCTACATGAAGCTCTCATATCGGTTTGCATCTAATAAATTAAGCATTTTAAATAAAGAAAAATTATGTTTTAGTTCAGTTTGTACTTTCTTTCTCCATATTAGCTTTTCATGTGTRAAACTGACAAAGACAGGTGCCAGGAAAGGCGGAAAAATAGCAGCGCTGTTCTAAAAAATATCTGTTTCTGTACAGTTCAGTTTTTTTTGACGTTTCTTTTTAATGGTTTATTTTTGTCTCTTCTGTTTGGTCCTGTCATCTGTTTTTTTGGATGAAACTGAATTTGTCTCTCTGTTCTCCTTCAGCTCCTGACGGTCCCATTTCGGTTGGTCTCCTTTCATGGGAACGTTCAAAGTCGTCAGTGAAACATGGAGTGGAAGGCATCATTTGAATTTCAAAGGACTGACAGAGCACGTTGCTTCCATCAGAAATGTAAAGGCCTTCATGACAAGAAAGTGCCCTCAAAATTAATTACCCACACTGAGTCCTTTGGATGCTACCTCCTCTGCCAACAGGGCGAACAGCCAAGGAGGTTTTTAGAGAGCAAATAGTTGTAGCTATAGACTTGATTAAAATAGCTCAAATCCTCCCACTCTTGTAGCTGCCATTCTGATGAGCCTCAAATATGTTTTATATGAGGCAAGCAGCATGAGGTTAACTCGTTTCATTTGTGCTTCTTGTTCACATCTGTGCATTTCTTCTGTTTCGTCACAAAAAGAGGTCTTAAATTGTGCCATTGTCAATGCACCCTGGGGAGATGCGAAATGATCCATAAAATCACAAAAACTGGATCTTCTCCTTATGTCCCGTTGAAAAGCAGCACCAGCGAGCAGCAGACAGCCTACAGATGTCAGTGCTATGAGCTAATTAACCATCACTAATGTGAAGCAGCCTCCATTTTCACCCCACTTTGATTTACAGGAGCCGTCCTCTTTATGTCTCCATGGAGACAATGGGCTCTTCAAGGCCTGGTAAGGCCTCGCTAAATGATGCCATAAAAGAGCACTTATGGCTACTTAGTAAGCTTGCACAAGTCACTTCATTGAGGGTGTAAAATCATGAGATAAATCATGTTTAACAACACGCAGGCTATTTTCTGTGCTATAGTTAGAAACTGGCATTTACAACGTCCAAAAATGCTTTATTAAAAAAACCTTGTGATGGAAATTTTTCAAATTACATCATTTTAATCTTTCAATTAAACTTTATTTTKAAGATGAGATCTTTCAGAGTTTTTTTGTACACAAACTGTGAAGTTTGTTGTACACATTCAGTTTAAAGCACTTCGACACTAAATTCAATAGTGTGCACTTTATACGTGTTTTTAAATGTAAATACTGCACATGGCTTTATTGTTTGCTAAATTTGTACACACGTTTATGAATATTAGAGATTATTTTTGCATTCAAAGTTGTAAAAACAATTCATTATGAATATCTGTAGTTTCCACAATAAAAAAAAAAAACCCAAAAGGTTTCTACTCAAATTTTATGATTTTTGTGTGAGTTTAGGCTTGCAGTATTGACACATTAAGTAAAAAAAAAAAACTTCAAATTCACACGTGGGAGGTTGTGCTGGACAAAATGTCACCAAACATGGCAGGTAAAACAATATGGTGATGAAATCTAAAATACTAAAAAGCCATCCAACTTCACCCTGGACTCCAGAGGGTTAAAAAGTACGTCAACAACCTTTCTAAAATAATCATGCAAGTCTGTTTTTATTCAAGTTTGTTGGGATCTCAAAATAGTTTTATGTATATTATACACAAGAGTTTTATGTACAATATATACAAATATCAACAGGCTGGTCCAAGGCCATCTTCACAAGAAAAGACTAAGGTGATTTTGAGAATAATCCAATGATGATATAAATATTTGATGTCTTATTTTTGTCTTTGTTCTCTTTACAGGTTTTGAGGAGGAAAGATGATTCATTTGAATTGCAAGACTGATGTGGCACAGTGACAGAGAGTGGGTCAGGCAGGTAAGTGATGAGGTGAGTATGWCCGCAATGAAGGTTTATCATCTTGTTCAAAAAGCTGATCTCAGAGGAACCCATGGAGTTGAGAGTTCATCTGCCTAGCAGTTTATGGGAAACTCAAGATTAGGTCTCCACAAAAAGGTTAAAAATGAGTACTAAAACTAAATTAAGTACTAACTTAAGTAAAAGAAAATGTTCCCAGGGGTTCGAGGGCTGGCCACAATGGTCACTGGTGTACAGTAAAGCCCTCTGAGCTGATCTTAAAGAGCAGATGAGCAGCTGAACAGGTGAGACTGACTAAACAGGAAAAGTGTTGGTGCCAGGAAGCAAAAAACAAAGTATTTGCCAGCTCTGAAAACACATCTCTTTAGGATAGCTTATCCATCTTAACTTGATTWTATGTACTTTTTATGTACCTCTGTAACTCATGCCTGATAGTCTTGCACTGTATTTGTTCTCACAAAATCTTATCTGATACATTTCTTACAGTACAGTGTCCTTGGGTGTCCTGAAA
>NW_013952714.1:592694-595814 GCF_001266775.1 Austrofundulus limnaeus | reverse complement strand
TCTCTTTGGTTTGCTCCTCCATCAATTCCCTGGTCCTCTCTCCAAAATTTATAAAGGACAAAATACAAACGTTTCCTCTGTTTCCATTTGAATCACTTGCTGTAAATAAACACTAACCTTGATAGGGTGACTGATGAGGAACAGATCCAGTCTCTGTGTGCTTTTTTTTTTCCTTCTACTGATTTAAACTCATATTTTTATTCAGTAACAAATGGGATTTCAAATGTAACTGAGTAAAATGCTTGAAACAAAAAATGCTCAAGCAAAAGAAAACCTGTATTACCTAAAACATACAGTTTATACTCGGTTACATAATGTGAGTAAATGTAATTTGCTATTTTCAACCACTTTGAGAAATCACAAAGGACTCTAATAATCAAGTTTATATCCTCAGGCTGTGTACTTATATAACAAAGATGATACAGAAAAATGCTATAAGCTCTCTTACTAACCCTCATTTTAAACTGCCATTACCTTTCAGAAATGTTGGGAAAATGTTAACTGCAATAAAACTACGTTTTCAGTGCAAAAGTTTTAAAGCTTCAGGCGAGTGATTCATGACACAGGATGTATGGCTCACCCACACAGACCCCCTCTGCTTTTGATTGTAAGCCCTGAGATGAGGCGAGGTATGCATGACGAGACAGGGAAGAGTGCTGATGGGGTCTCTCCATCACAAGCTGTCAGAGCATCTCTGCCGCTGCTTTTCTTTCACTCCTCTTCATCTTTGTAAAAACACCCTTTCCTCTTTTTGCAGAGTCAGCAACTATCACTTCCTTATTTGGCTCTTTAGCTTTTGACATCTATCCATCAATACTAATGAGAAAACAGTTAATGGGATAAATGATTTAGTGATAATCTTATTAGTCCACTGTTAAATTCCCTTTTGTACAGAAAGCTATCACCCATTAAGTGACTCGCACAACATTTTTATTTTTTCATCAGAGGGTTACTTCCAAAAATGAAATCAAACMATTTCTTAAAACCGTGTCATCTTTGGCTTCTGAAAATTCATTTCCTCAAAGGCATTTTTCAATCCAAAAGGGACCGGACAGAGTAGTTAATATTATGAGCTCATCAGACGCACGGTTTCACCAGGTGTTTGCTAGTTGTTGCTGCTGACAGACTGCAGGAGTCACAGGCGGGGTGTGGACGTGTGCTTTGTGATGATGAAGCTCAGCTTGGAGACTCAGCCCAGAGGAGGAGCTGGTCCTAAAAGGCGGTTCTAGTCCCAACCTGTCATTTTTGCCCCACTGCCTGGCTGCCTCAGGACACTACAGGATTTCTCAAACATATATGAATGAGTCAAAGTAAGACTCTGGGCATGTTTTTGATGAGAGGATAACCTTATGACATGATATAAAACTAAAAAAAAAGTTGATTTTACATCATGTTGCCTCTTTAATAAATGATTTGGGTGAATCTGTAAATATATGAACGTATATGTATAAATTTGACTGTGAGGATATTGAAAAATGCATAATAAATGTAAATTTGTGCACAAAATTCTTGACAAAAACTGTTAGTTGTATAATAATTTTATCTTGTTATGATGGTTTTAAATTTTTCACTAAAGAACCCAAACAAATTTCAAATTTACTTTGAGTTATTTAAATCTCTGCTTATTAAAAATTACATATTTTTAATACTCTGCATTTTCCTTTGACTAATATTTAATGCACTCTGTGTCAGTCTTGTGGAGAGGAGATCATTATTCATCATTAATGGCATGATTTTATCTCACATGTTCAGTTTGCTTAGTCTGTAGCTATTTGTTAGGACAACTTTATATTCTGCTCCTATTGGGATTAAATCTTTTAATTTCCCAATCTGTGTGAAACAACTAGCTTGATGGAGAGTCTTTGCTTTCTGTTGCTCCTGTTTTTCTCCAGCAGCAGTCTGCAAGCCCCAGATGAATACTAAGTGCTTATCAGAAACATTGGCAGGCCAGAGGGCAACAAACAGCACAAGTGGCAGTTTGTCTTGAGCCCAGTCAGGCCAAAAAGAGCTACAGAACCATGAACCTAATCTAAGAAAACCTAAGTAAGAATGGAGTCAACAGCGTTGAGAGACACATTTATTATCCTCCCTTTTTTTTAAAACATTGTATCCACCCCTGAAAATAGCTGCTTCTACTGTGAGTTGGCACTTCCTGAATTACTCAGAGCCACTGTCACACTGACTGACGAATGAAATAATTGAAAAGAAAAACCTGTAAAATACACATTTTGTTGTGATTTGTTTGTTTACCTAAAACGATTTAAGTTTTCTTCAAAAAAATTCAAGCAGACATAAAACTAGAAATCAAAAGCTTCACATTAGATATCTGTGATATGAGATTAGTTAGAAAGTGACATATGAAGTGTGYTCTCTCCTCTGCATGGTGTCATCATGGAAACATCTCATTACAAGAACACTTTCTGCTGTTTGTGTCACACTGCATGTGTCTGAGACCAGTGGAAAACCTTGTGTCCAAAAATATCAAAATGAAGTAAGTTTTCTATGAAAAGATGAGCAAAAATGTTGATCCTCGTTTATAAAACAGTGAGTCAGATTATTTTTCTGTATTTTTTCCGACATAAAATCCATTTTTCATCAAAAATAGACATTCAAAGTCAGTTACTGTTTTTTTATAGAACGAAGTCCACTGGAATCAGTGCACAGGGATCAGTTTCTGAACCCACCGACATACTTTTTAAACTTTTAAAGATCGATGTAAAGTGTTTTTTTAAAGGGATCCCCAATTAGTTGTAACATTAGACTATATCAGGTGTCCCCAAACATTTTCCTGTAAGGGCCACATAACTTTTCCCTTCTCTGGTGGGAGGCCGGAGTCAGTTTGTAACAGAAAAAGTGTGACTATTGCACGAGTGCCTAAATGTAAAAATTTATTGTTTTCCAGAAAGCACAACCAAATAACCCTCTCTGGGTTCTTCACAGTATGTATTCTGCTGAGCTAACAGCCCATCTTTTAGCTTTGAGAGTTTGTTTGCTCACATTTGGCCTTGCAAGCTACAATACTTGTCTTTGTGATGGGATTCATACACTCTAAAAATGAAATGTTGGATTTACTTAACCATGTTATGTGACCTGGTTCCACTTAAATGAGTTGAGTAAATT
>NW_013952714.1:587915-591877 GCF_001266775.1 Austrofundulus limnaeus | reverse complement strand
GAGGGAACCTTACCTTAAACGTCAATATGTGACGAGTTGGGAGTGAGAATGTGTAGACAGTTTAGCTTGTTTGTCACACTAGCACCGAGCTAATACATATAAGACAATATAGCGTGAGGGCTAACAGGCTAAGCTGAGGTTCTTCTTCCATGAAGCAGCTCTGTTGTCCTCCAACTGTTGATTATGAAAAGTGGCAATTAAATACTATCGTATGTATATATTTTTAAATATTCCTTATTGATTTTCTATTCTTTTTTCTATTATTCAATTTCTAGGGTTTTCAGTAACCATTGTAGGTTTTTATTTTGTTAACTAAAGAATGAAAATTATATGTATACAATCCACCCACCACTGTCTTACTAAATAAAACTAAAGATTTAATAAATCAGAAGACTCTCAAGTACACTGATAATAAGGAAGCAGGAGCTTTTTTGTTAAGACATTTATGAATGTCTTTTAAGTCCGTTTGTACACAAAGATATAAATGGTAATGTGCTCCGAATGCACTTACCTAATATGTAGTACATCCCAGTACAAGAGGAAATCTTAGCTGAAATAAAACCGTTTTAATTTCAGATCTTTTTTTTTTTTTAATATTTGTATCTGGTAAAGTAAAAAAAAAGGTGAATTATCTTTGTTTTACATCACATGTAAAACCAACACAGGTAAAAAAGAAAATTCTTGTTAAACATGTTGCAGAAATCAACATGAACTAAACAGAATTATTTGGGTTTGATGGACGTGTTCAGTCTCATAAAACAGATAAAAATGAGGGACATCTGTGCAAGGCTAGTTATAAGTTATTTTTGCTTTCATTATTCATTTCCTTTGGTCATGTTGAATCTCTCCTAGCCCACATAGACTGATGAKGATGATGCCATTTCCATTTCTCACGCCCATTACTTGTGTGAGTGTGGGGGGACACATTTACTGGACGCACACAGCACCTGTGGCTGCTCAGACACGGTGACAAAACATGYTGATCTTTACAGCTGCTGGCAACACAGCCACATCACAAATAATCCTAGAAGAGCCTTTTCTTTTCCTGTTGTCACAAACTCAAATACTTTAGTCCATCAGCTCCTCACTCATACAACAAAATATCAGCCATCGGTGCTCCCCAGGCTCCGAACTGACTGGGCTGCAGCGACTCTTCGTCCTTCCCCCAGGAGCTGACAGTAATACTATTGATTCTCAGTGAACTTGCATGGTGCAGGCCTGTGATGGTGGAAAAGCTGTCCAGCTAATGCAGCTCTCCAGCTTTTACAGTCCTCTGACTCTGTGCTGTCATTATGTACATGTGATGTGTGTAAAACTTGTGACCCAGGTAAGATGTTTACAAACTATCAGCACTCATAAAATGAGCAGGTTGTCTGTAATGACTGTCAGCTTGTACACTTAATGGACCACCTGACTGCTCCCCCCCCCCCCCCATTAGAAATAAAGTAACAGTCTGTTTGATGGGTGCAGATGGGCTATTCCAAGAAAAGAGATGAGTGAGTTTGAAAATAATTTTATAGTTTACAACAGAAACCTTATTCATTTTGCAAATATCACCTAAGCTGAGGAATTCACCACTACTTTAAAGTTTAGATAACAAAGGATAAAATTACTCAAGAAAATTGATTTTCTGCAAAATTGCAATATAAATTCTGACTGCTTAAGGTTGTATTGTTGAAGTTTAATCAAATAGAACAGAACCAACTTTAGCTAAACTAGATAGAGGATATAAACTAAAAAAACAAAACAAAGCAGTAGCAAAAAAAATTAAAAATAGCAATACATTTGTAACTTGTAAATTACAAGCTAAAATTAGTTAAATTACAATTAAATTCTACATTATGCAAGTCAGCAGCTAAAAGCTAAAGRAAGTATGAGATTTAAGGGAATGTGCTTGAAGGAAGTGAATAAATCTTAATGTTTTTCTATTGTTTATCTTTCCTTCTGCATGTGTCATCACAGCAATGTAGCCAAATGCTTTTGTAGATAAAGTTAAATAATTCAAAAATGTTTAAAACAGGGTTTCCTCCAGTGTATTATTACCCAGGTGGTCCCCCAGGCTTGTAGATTGACAGTCTGGGTGATATYCTGCAAAGATATTACCATTATTTTTGAAATAAATAACTATGTAATAAGAAATTGCTGACAATGCAAAAAATCATARTACCACAAATGCTTGCAGGAATATTCTATTATTATATACTGGAGGTGTTTTAAGTTGGTAGTGATCAATGAATACTTTGGACTTGGTTCCAAACAGACAAGATTATTATTCTGTCAAAAATATTAATTTGTCTTCAAACTGAGGTCACTTAATGAGTTTTCTACAAGTAAGATGGTTAATCCATTACCGTTCCACAACACTCCACCTCACAAGATCTGAATCATCCCATTAGTTTGGGTTATTATTATTATTTTTTAATTTGTTACCGTAGACACTCTGAGGTGACGTTGTGTTTGCAAAATCAAATCAAGGTCACTGTGGTGCAAGTCTAATCTGACCGGTGTTTTGATTACGTTTTTGACAGGCACCTCGTTTAAATGATTCAATTATCCCAGTAAGTGAGAAATGCAAGAGCGACATCGATTTATTATTTTTCTTATTCGCACCGTAATCATTTCATTAGGCAGACACCTGAGACGGTGGGGAGAGATGGGTTTTTTTTTTTGGAGCCAGACTTGTGAGGGGTGAGCTGATGAGACCAAGGCATTCTGGGAGAGAGACTGGCTCATATTTTTAGCCCTCCTGCTGCTCGCAAAACAGTAAAAATCCCATTTGTCACAGAATTGTGTGGAGGCTTTAATTATTAGGACTCATGCTGATAAAAATTCAGAATTAAATGATTGCACTGGACTATGTGGCTTTAATTCTCTGTTCATATTAGGAACAATGCTAAGCAGACAGCTTTATTAGCAGTTATTAAATGTAACTGTAATCCTCACTGTGATCAGCAGGCCACATTTATAGCCTGAACACAACCATGCAGACATGAACACAGCTCTCTGTGTCTCATCAGCTTGAGTTTCTGTCATTCTATTCTGCTTGCTTCAGCAACAATGCTTTTCAAGGTGAAATATTCGCGTTTTTATTTTTTTGTTTTTCTCCACACACAGAACCTCTCCCTACATTGGATTCTTGATTTGGGTGAGCATGACAGAGGCAGAATGCCCTCATTTCTCCAGCCAGCCCTCCTCTGCTGAGGGGGCGTATACGAACRAACAGTCTGAGCCGGGAAAAAAATATCCTTTTTTACATGAGACTCCTTCAGTGACAAATGTGCAGGTAGTACAGTAAGCTGTACTAGAGTCAAATATTTTTATTTATACACATACTGCAGCAGGCAAATAAAGTACTTGACTCAGAAAGGGGGCTCAGTGGAAAGCTATAGGCTGTCATCATTGCAGTTAGCCTGGATGCTATTAAAGAGAATGTAAAATACAGTAAGTCTTCATTACAATAGGTCTGAATGGGACTGCTTAGGTTTGACTGTTCTCTATCTCTTAGCTTTGAATTCACAAGCTTAAATCTAAAGGACTGAACTTATTTAGCACTTTATCAACCCCTGTCAGATCCCCAAAGAGCTTTACACTACATTTCACCCATTACATTGTAGCCACAGCTGCCCTGACAGAGGTGGGGCTGCCAAATACCTGCTCCACCAGACCCTCTGACCATCATCCATAGGCAARCCRGGTGAAGTGTCTTGCCCAAGGAGACAGCRACTGAGACGTCTGGAATGGGGGRTCGAACCGGCAACCCTCCGATTACAGTGTGACTCCCCTTAACCACYCCRCCACAGCCGCAGTTTGTAGAGAATATCTGAGTTTTGTTCAAAACCATTGGTAATAATTCTGTCCTTTTTAAATGTTTCCATAATGTTCTTAAAGGGCCAATATTATGCGTTTCTCAGGCGTATATTTAAATACTATATCATAATAAAGTATCTATGTCACCTTTAGCT
>NW_013952714.1:586499-587726 GCF_001266775.1 Austrofundulus limnaeus | reverse complement strand
AGAGCTCAGCAGACAGTTAAGTTTCACTTTCACTTTCACCCGAGAGCCTGCAGGAGTCATGGGCGGTGTGTGGGGAGGGGGGAGGGGCTGTGCTCTGCCATGAGGCCATGAGGAAGCTCGGCTTAAAGGCTCGTCCCAGGAGCTTTTCTGGTCCCAAAAAGGCATTTTGGTCCCCACCTGTCGTTTTGCTCCTCAGCATGGCTTCATAAAAACGCTGCAGGATTTCTTAAACATGTATGAATGAGTCAAAGCAAGGCTTTGGGCATGTTTTTTTTTATGAGAGTGTAACATTATAACATGGTATGAAACTCAAAACGTTGATTTTACATGATATTGCCCCTTTAAAAGTTTCCATAATGTCCAGATACTGAGCTGAAAAGATCCAAAAAAAATAAAAAATACAAGCAAACTCTCAGATAAGCAAGGGAAGATTTTATTATGAAATGTAGAAAAAAAGGAACATTTGAATCTGCAGGGGCAGCAGAAGTTACTGTGGGTCACACACGAGCAGGAAATTAAATTTTTTTGTTCCTATAAGATTTGCTTTAGTCCTTCCTTGTTTTTTTTTTTGTTTGTTTTTTTTGTAGAGTCTTGAGAAGCTTTTTATGGATTTATAAAACAACTCTTCCTCAAAAACATCACATTTGCATGAGTTTGCTTAGTTTGTTGCTGTTTTTTCAACAAAACATCTGTGTTACTTGTGATATGTGCACTCTGATTATTGACTGTTATGTAGCCATAGTGCAGAGGCTGCTGAATGTACCAGTCAGCCTGAGCAGCACGTGTAGTCAGACCAGTRTCAGTTTACTCAACTCCCAGYGGACTAGTACATTCACAGCCTCTGCACAATTGTAATGCATCGGTCCATGTTAAACACATTTGCATAGAAACTAAAACAGTTTCATGCAAAAATATAGAGGTGTAATATTTGGTCTTTAATAGAGTTGTTCAGTTTGGTTCGCTATTATCCAGTCCTGCAGGAAGAGTTCTGTCCTTTTCCTAATGGTCTGTGCTCTGAGTGAGGATGATGAAGGAAGGATGATCTAACATCACTTTTGTTTCTTTATCTGCTCACACCAGATCGAATCTATCAATCAGCAACATTTGTATTAMTTAATTTATACTCATTTTCTTACTATTGTTGTTAATCAGACATCAACAGCTGAGGTCTAAATCTCTCCATAACAGGGAATTTCCAATCATATTTTTACCAATAAAGGATAATAT